>NW_006921669.1:10504610-10506613 GCF_000298275.1 Orycteropus afer afer
AAGCCATCGCCTGCCAGTCACAGCCAACCACACCACATTCACCACTTGAATCAATCAAATCCTCTTTACCAGAAATCTGGTGTTGGCACTCTGCTTACTGCTAAAGCTGAGGATGGATACAAGGCAAGGCCTCTCACAAGCACCAGACATGCCTTCTGTTCTTAGATCTCTACAGGATACCCTTGTTGTTGTGCCATCAAATAAATTCCAACTCATAGTGACCTATACTGAGTGGAACTGTCCCATCGAGTTTCCTAGGCTGTAATCTTTACAGAAACAGGCATCATGTTAAGATGAGGAGTCAACTCTACCATTCAACTTCAGGGAGGTTGTCAGGGAAGAGGGCTCTGAGGAGGTAAGTGCTGAGGCAATCCCTGGGCAGGGAGAAGCTAGATTTGGAGAAACCAGGAAGGAAACTATTGTGTCTGGAGCTCAGGGAAGGAGAGCAGAGAGCTAAGAAATGAGCCTGGAAAGGCTATCATGGACCATAACATGCATAGACTCATCAGCACAGAAAAGAACTGGGGTATTACTCTACAGGCAAGGAGAAAGCATTTCAGGGTTCTGAGCACAGTGCCGTGATCTGATTCATGTTTAAAGAGATTGCTTTGTCTGCTGGGTGGAGAATGGATGAGTATGATGGTGTAAGGTAGACCAGAGAGGAAGCAGGCACACGGTTGGGAGGATGCTGAAATAATTGAGTACCCCATGCTGTGTAATTATACAGCACCATCTTCACAATCACCATTTTTAAATGTTCCCCCAAAAGCACTTCTCTAGTAGCATATTCACCCACCCACTCAGCAGCAGTCAGGTATAGTTCAATGTAAAAACTGTAAGGCAGTATCTTGTGTGTGTGTGTGTGTGTGTGTGTTGTTTCAAAATTGCACACATTTGCTACCATAAGGGAGACCTACTCTGTGGGCATCTGCTGCATTAAGTTCTTTAAGTTGGTGACATTTTATTACCGAACAAATGATTATTGTTTAGGAGGAAAAGGATGGATGGCAGGTACTTTTCTTGCATATGGAGCTATATGTCAGGCACTGGATTGAGTGCTCTGTAAACTTTGTCTTATTTAATAGACTATTTAACTATCCATCCATCCATCTATGCATCCATGCATCTAACAAATACTCCAAGTGGACCTCTTTATTGCCCTACTTTTATAAATTAAGAATCAGGTTAAAAACAGTTAAGTAGTTTATTTAACACCATAAAAAAAACACTGCCATTGAGTTGATTCTGACTCATAATGACCTCCATTGGGTTTCCAAGGCAGTACATTTTTACAGAATTAGATTGCCCCATCTTCCTTCTTTGGAGTGGCTGTTGGGTTTGAACCAGCAACCTTCTGGTTAGCCTTAGGCATTGTGCCACCAGAGCTCCTTCAACACCATGAAGCCAGTAAACTATAGGGTTCTAGAGCCAGGAGAGCAGGTTTAGAAGCTGCTATTGAGAACATAGGTTCTCAAAAGATGCAGAGACAGGTTAGCAAGGGCATGCTGAACAAAGAACATCTTTTCCCAGCAGCCCCAGGGGTACCATTTCACCATGCTTCCATTGCAGTACGCATCTTTCTGGAATTCCTGGAGCAGGAGCGAGTTTGTACAGATGAAGCCTAGGGCACTTACGGGAAGCAACCTCCCATGGTTATGGTCAGGGTCATGCTCTTTGCAGAGCAACATAACTTTGTCAAATACGTCGCACCTAAACAACCCTAGAAGAGGCCCTGGTGGCACAAGTGGTTAAGTGCTTGACTGAAAGTCAGTGGTTTGAACCCACCAGTGGCTCCACAGGAGAAAGACGTGGCAGTCTGCTTCCATGTCTTTCTATAAAGATTACAGTTCTTCTCTGCTTTATAGGGTTGCCATGAGTAGGAACAGACTTGATGACAATGGGTTGGCTTGGGTTTTTGGTTAACCATTCCTAAAGGAGCCCTGGTAGCACAAGCAGTTAAGCACTTCACTGCTAATGGAAAAGTTGTTGGTTTGAACCCACCC
>NW_006921669.1:10511578-10512111 GCF_000298275.1 Orycteropus afer afer
AAGATTTGAATTACGAGTGATATCAATGATATTGTTCAATAACTTCCACAAATATGGATCTCTTTTAGTCAGTTGGCCAGGTAGCTGCCTTCCAAATCTCTTGGCATAGCCGAGTGAGTGCCTCCAATGGGGCATCCATATGTTGAAACATCTCACTGGGTATTCTATCAATTCCCAGAGCCTTGTTTTATGCCCAGCCCCTAGTCCACTATATTCCAAGCCATCTCAGTAGTGGTCTAGATGATTCCTCCTCCCTCCATCCTGGTGAGCAAGCTTCTTCAACTTCCTTAGCTGTCCCACTGCTCTTCATTAAAGAAAAATACCTGGCCAAATTGCATTTCCTTCAGGAACCCTCCCAGGTCAGGGGTGGCCATCTTCTTGCTACTGGTCAGGACACGGAAATGCCTCTGATGAGTTTCAATAGTAGCTGTCCTTCTGTCTGTCTGCACAACCCACAGCCCCTGAAGAGCTGTTCTTTCCATTCAAAGAGCATCTACCTTGCAGCCCCGAAGCCATCGCCTGCCAGTCACAGC
>NW_006921669.1:10512306-10528616 GCF_000298275.1 Orycteropus afer afer
TGACAACCTGACAGATGAGTGGTACTACGTTAAAACGAACTAACTTCTGTTCACTAAAAGACACCGTTTAAAAAATGAAAAGCAAGCTACCCTGCCACAAACCAAAAACCCACTGCCGTCGAGTCAGGTCCGACTGATAGCAACCCCTCCTTGGATTTCTGAGGCACTATCACTATGGTAATAGATTGCCCAACCTTCCTTCCGAGGAACGGCTGGTGGGTTTGAACTGCCAGCCTACTGGTTAGCAGTCAAATGCCTTAGGCACTACGACACCCTGAAGGAGATGTATTTGTAATACATTTATCTAACAATGGACTGGTAACCAGGTTTTATAAAGCACTGTGAAAAGGCAGAAAACCATGAGATGAGAGGGAATGGCGTCAAGTTTCCAGCAATCATCTAAGAGAAGGCACCAATGAAAACAAAGACCTTTCTCCTAGATCCCAGAAACGGATAAAATATTAATGAAATAAAAAATGATAAAATATTTTTACTTCATCCCCAAACTCACTGATTTATCCTTCAACGTGGTCAGATTCAGCAAAACATGGTAGCAAAGGCAGAGTGCTGAAAGCAAGGTGCTGAGGAAGATGTGCGAACATGCAACCATTTCTCTAGCGTCCCATGAACAATGGAAGGTTTGGCTGTAGGGGTGTAAACAGCCCTGCTTGTGTGCCACCAAATCATCATGCTGGATGCCGGCCGGAACGTGGGCAGTGCCAGAGCCATCAAGGATTAGTGACCTGGTAAAAAAAATAGATGGCTGGAGAGACCAACTCTGGTTTATGAATCTGAAGGCTAGAAAGGGAGAGGCCCTCTGTCAGAACTAGCTCTCTGGTACACGTGCTGAAGACAAGTGCTAGAAAACAAAGAAGGTCACTATCCCAGGCTGGTCTGAGCAGCCCAGACAAACCAGTTTAACATGAACCAGGTACCAAATTAGATACCATTTCCACCCAACAAATGCATCTCTTTGGCACCAAAGAAAGCAACCCAGGGCCTCACATCAAACCCAATGGAGCAAACTGGGCCCTTAAAAACAGGAAACAGCGCCATCGCTTTCCAAACTATTTGTGGTTAGATATCACAGATGGTCGGTCGGTAAACAACAAAGGGATATTCCTTTTAATGAGAATGATCTCCCACCACACATCAATCTGATTAATGTAATGGGACCATTTCAAAAGGAGGAAATTACAGGTCATTAGGAGTAGTCTCAAATTAAGTTATGGGTTTCAATGATTTTCTTCAGTTTTCTGAAGAATTTACCCAGAATTTCATTTCACATGCTTCATTCAGAGAACTAATAATATTTACATGGTTTTACCTTTCATGTGCAAAGAACTGTGTGGAGGCCTGAATGCTGGGATGCAACTGGAACTGTTTCAAACATCTGTTTTTGCTTCCCCATCTCCAATGCAGTGTCTTTCTGGTTCAATCTAAGATGCATTTCATCTCCATATATCCTTTCTTTATTTCATTCAGTGATAGAACAAACACCTCACTGCTAGGTTGCTTACAAAACAGTTTGATAATCTGATTTCAATTAAATGGCTATGAACTACAATAAGAACCAAAGTATAAATCACGTTAACCATCTGTTTTTGGCTGACAAAAGGCGGCAAATAGAAAGGTTAAGTTGATATTCTGCATTTAATCTGTGCTATTGTGGAAGGAAAACCCAATTAGAGATGATATTTTATTGCAAGATTTACACTGTTTCCCTTTTGTTCTTTAATTTGAGCTCTACCCATTGTGTTACCAAACTAGGGGTAGGGTTCATTATCTCTTCCTCCTCTGCGCTGCGAGGGGATGCCCTCGCTTACAAATATAACATCTCTGATACAGGCTAATTATAACCAGTTACTCTCAACTGCAGTATAACTCCTTTTCAGAGCTCAGCAGCCTAAATGTTTTACTTGTCTCAAAATGATCAGACTACAATGGACCCAATTGCAACCCACCTTCCTCTCCCAGGTAAAATGAATAAGGTGAGAACTCAGTGAAAAGGTGCTTTTAAACATTAACAATTGAAAGGAAAAGTTAATCCAAACACTTCCTCTGGCATTTGCTCGAACAGCGAAGTCTGCAGATAGAATGTTTAGAAGATGTTTTTTGAGGAAATGGTGCTGCTTCTGCTGGCCTGCATTCCCACTGCCCTCAATGTGGATTTCTAAGTAGGATTATGATGACTTCTTCAAAGATTCAAAATCTGCTAGATCCACGTAGCAAATGCCCAGGAAGGGTGGGCATACTGTTTTCTACATAGCTGTCAACGGGCCACATGACAACGGCAGTGAGTGCCCAGCACACAGTTGTCTGAAGGCTGACAGTGAGAGCCACCGTCATACCCACCCTTCTTCCCAGAAATCTATGCCATCCAGGCCCTCGGAGGAGCCAGAGCTCTGCTGGCCAAGTCTTCATGCTCTGGGCAAGCCATCCCTGTGCCTTGAGTGCCTGCTGTTCTCCTTCAAGGAAAAGGGTAGAATCAGTTAACACATTTGGCTGCTGACGGAAAGGGGTGGAAGTTTGGGTGGAAGTCCCCCCATAGGTGCTGTGAAAGAAAGACCTGGTAATCTACTTCCAAAAAATTGGTAGTTGAGACCCCTACAGAGCACAAGTCTACTCTGCCACTCACGGAGTCACCGTCAGCAGGAGTCAACTCATCGGCTACGGTTTTTGGATTTGTTTAGTTGCCCTTCCTCACTCCTCTGCTCTCCTGCCCCAGTCAAGCACCCCCTCCTCCAGGCCCCCATACCTTCCAATGACCTGCATCACCTTCTGACCCTGCTTCTGTGGAGGGTAGAATTACCAGGATCCCTACATGGGCCCAGCTCCTTCTAGTCCCATCTGGTCTTCTAACCCAGGAGTTCCCAGTGTGTCCTTCAGAACTGGACATTAAGGCCCCAAGAGAACAAGAGTTCCTTGACCAAACAAACAAAAAGTAGGTTAACCTGGGGTATATTTCATTACTGCAGAACTTGCCAAAGCCTCTAAACACTACTGTGCCATGGATCCTCAAGCAGGTGCAATGTGTAGCCTGCTGCAGTTCCCCGCTTTATTTAATGGAAAGTCTCACAGAAAGGGGATAGTGCTGCTCTAACTCCCGGGCAGAGTGCTTGTCATGGGACCCTCCCCCCCAGTAAGGTGCTCACTTCTGGGTATAAAGTTTATGTTCCTTGGGTCCTGGGTCTGGCCAGGAATAAGCATTCTGAACTTACAATACACACTACATTGCTAAAGTTGCCATGCACAGGGACAGGCCAAGACTTTGACTGCAGGGCTTCTGTGACAGAAAGCCTGCTCTTCTGACCTCCAGGTGCCATCCTGGGACATGCAGATCATAGGTGAGCACATACAGAGCTTCAAAGGCACAGCACATCCTCAAGCTACCAACTCCCACCAGAGCTGCTCTGAAAGTCAATTCAGAAAACAAAAAGCGAAGACCACCTATAATTCCCCAAATCGTATAAATTAATAAGTAAGCCCCCCTCCTAAGAGCTCTGGTAGCATAGTGCCTAAGGCACTTGACTGCTAACCAGAAGACTGGCAGTTCAAATCCACCAGCCACTCCTTAGAAGGAAGGTTGGGCAATCTACTTCCGTAGTGATACTGCCTCGGAAACCCAAGGAGGGGTTGCTATGAGTCGGATCCAACTCGACAGCACATAACAACAACAAGAAGTCCCCCTCCTACCAATTACTGAATCACAAAGTCCCAATATACAGAAACTTAAAAAATAATAATAAAAATAAAGCATGTGAAATTTTTCTTTAATTGACCAGATCTCATGACCATTTGTCCTGGCCTTGCTAACACAGAGACCACCTCTACCATGGGATCAGCTTCATTCTAGGCCACTGTAATAGCCAACACTTATCCCTTGTCCCTGATCGTTGGGCATAAAAGGCTTATTTATTATTTGTTTTTACAAATAATGTTGCAGTAAACATTCTAGGAGTTATGTCTTTATGCACTACATTTCTGTGGACTAAATTCCTAGGAATAGCATTACTGAGTCAAGGGAAGGGTATTTTTAATTCAGATATTGTCAGATTACCCTCCCCACTGTTGTAACTCTTTTACCTTCTTGCCAGCACTCTATAAGGAGCGTGCATATCATGTTCCCACACTAGTTATTTGGACATATGTCTTATTCCCACGACCAGTGGGAAAACACCTTGAAGGCAGCAAACACCACTTATCGATCAATCCCTGTGTATTCACAGGAATTTCAGCTTGGTAGCTCAGCTCATTCCCAAGAGATGCTCAAGGAATATTTGCTGGATGGATGTCAGG
The DNA here is from genome assembly GCF_000298275.1 of Orycteropus afer afer. NCBI lineage: Eukaryota > Metazoa > Chordata > Mammalia > Tubulidentata > Orycteropodidae > Orycteropus > Orycteropus afer. The sequence continues at coordinate 10,516,606 of NW_006921669.1, forward strand.
AGGAAATCATTAGACATCATTCAAATGCCTTGGATGAAACTATCATCCACAAGCAATAAACTAAGATCCAGTGTTATATAACATGACAAAGGCATACAATTATCTGAAGAATAACCATCCTAAATGGGTTGAAGATCAATGACCAATTAATGGGCAGTATAAGTTTCACAAAAGGATGTATTGCTTTAACAAATCATGCATTTAGACAACCCCCAAGTGGCGGGGACCACCAGGCACACAGCCATGAATAGATCTGGATTTCCACTCACAGGCCACATTCAATTCTACTCAAACCAATGTGGGTTCCAGAACCACTTGGAAAGGAGGGCACCTGTCAATAACAGCAATGAATTATTCATTGGTTAGTTACAGGCTCTTAATTTATTGCTCACCTCCTCATAGGAAATCCTTGCAAGAGAAGCAACCAGGACACACCCAAGGCTCATGTCTCTTTCTCAGCAGACTTCAGGGCACAATGAATGGCTCAGGTAACCAGAAATTGGGTGGGTCTGAGATGTCATCCCATAAGAGCTGTGATGCCAAGTGGGAGATAGGAAGTGAACCTGATGCTCCATGCTTCATCTGTGAAGTTAGCTATGTTGAGGGGAGGAGTGTGATACCTATCTCTAAGGATGGTCTGGGAAAGTCCCATTAGAAGACAAACTATTGATGATCTTCTGGAACACTAGGTTTCCCCTGGTGTGGTCACTGGAATGTTAATTCTCCACCCTGATGCTTCTGCCCTGACTCAGAGCATTTAACTGTGCTTATGGTTTCCCTGCTGGTATCTGAATCCAAGATACCTTCCAACTCACAAACATGCAGATTCTCACTTTTGATGAATCTCACCATGTTCTAGAATAACTAATTCGGAAATAGCATCATTTCTATAATGAAAAGAGCACAAGAAACTTGTATTTTAAGAAAGGAAGTGATTACAACTATGTCATGAAAATGAAAATGTATACCCTATATACAATTATGGAGGGCAGTGGTAGTTCAGTGGTAGGATCCTGGCCTTCCACGTGGAAGACCCAGTTCTGACTCCCAGTCAATGTACCACAAGCACAGCCATCACTCATCTGTCAGTAGAGGCTTACATGTTGCTATGATGTTGAACAAACTTCAGTGATGCTTTCAGACTAAGACCAGGAAGATAGTCTTGGTTATCTACTTTGGAAAAAAAATCAGTGAAAATGCTGCAAATTACTATGGTCCCATCCCATTGTGCCATGAGTTGGGGCTGGCTTGATGACAGCTAACAACAACAATAATGTATAATTATCCTACTATTGATACAGAAAAACTACATACCAGTCCCAAAATGGGTCACTTGGCCCTGTTAAGCAAGAAGAAGCATCTGGGGCCATTAGAATTAGGACAATTGGAATTATTTCCAGTTACAACCTCAGATAATAATGCCCTTGCTGAGAAGGGGGCAGTCATCCAAATTGTTTCCTGCTTACCAGTTCTTTCTCTACTCAAGTTTTCTGAGCAGGATTCTTTCCTGACTTTGTCTTCTGGGATTATCCCAAGTGCCATATGTTTTATCAGCTCTCCCAAATCTAGAAAGCATCAGAAGCAGGTTAACCAGCAGTAGCCGGATTTAGATTCTGTCCTACGAACCTGGTCAGGCACCCATCATGGGTCTGAGCAGGAGAGGTGAAGACAGGAAAGAAAAGGGACCCAAAGTCTAGGTGGAGAGAGGCTGAAGATCAGAGAGAACCTCTAAGAGCAGTGTTAACTCTGGCCTCAGAGCCCAAAGCATGTACTTCACCAACTTGAGTGCTCCATTAACCACACCCACTGAGTGGCTGGAGGACTGAAGCCACCTTGACCTGCCAGCCTCCCAGCAGTTCTGGCCTTCATGAGCTTCAGAACATGCCAACCAAGGCAGGCTCTGGGTTCCCTTCTCACCTAGCTCTGGTGGTCAGGTCTCACAGCCCATTTCAAAAAGGCAGATCTGGGAAAGCTCTGGGGAGAGCACACATGTGCCCACATGCACACACGTACACACATGAACACCACACACATATACACATAGGCACTCCACTTAGTGGAAAAATCCCCAGCGGAAAACGTTCAACTATCAAAGGACAATTACTCCTCTGCCTGAAGGACTTGGATGGTGATAGTTACACAACCTCGTATGAATGGTACACTTTACAAGGTGAATGAATTCGATGGTAGGTGATTTATATCCTCCTGCCCCACCCCATAGAAAAAAGACTCCACTTAGAAAGGATCTCCTTACAAGGCGCTTTTGGGTTGTGCACACCTTTGGTGCATGGACAATAGGACTCAAAGACAATTTGGGATCCGGTTCACCTGTCTTACGAAATGCCTAGACCTGTGTGTGGAATGGGATGGGATGATAGCCATCCCACACATTCTAATGACTGCAAGGCTGGACCTTATAAATGCTGCTGCCGGCAGGCGACCTTGGTCCACAGTGTGGGAAAGGCCATGTGCCCTGCTCTTAATCTCCCTAGAGGAGGAAAATCAATGTAATGACCCATAAGACGAAACCGCTCATAAAGAAGGTCACTAAACACTTCTAGTGATTCTCCAGCTCTTTAGGAAAGAAAATACTATAAAAATCTATGAGTAGGGCACAACCCCATGCTCTAATAACACATGCGATGTGGGAAGAAGGAAGACTTGTGGGTTCTGCGCTAACATTTCCTTCCTCTTTTCTGTCCATACCAATTGTCCTCGCTTATTTCCATCAATGCTCTCTAGGTGCCCACACACTCTCAAGGCCCTTGCTTGAGAAATACTGGAGTCCAAAGCACAACAAATGACACAACAGATAAGCCTATTCGTTCTCAATACGTTGAAGCTGCTGGAAAACAATTTACCCACAGACCCAGATTTCCAGTGTCACTATGGTCCTTCAAGGCCCATTTCATCTTGGGTTCTCAGTTGTTAAGGGTAAATTCCAAGGAGCATTTTGAAATTCATGCACATTCACGAATAAATACAATTTGGTAGTTTGAACCGTGCTTTGTCTTTCCCATAGGTCTCCTTTGCCCCCAGCTGTGCTGCTCTGGTTACGTAGTCCCTAAGGCATTTGACTGCTAACCAGAAGGCTGTCGGTTCAAACCCACCAGCCACTCCTCAGAAGGAAGGTTGGGCAATCTACTTCCGTTGTGATACCACCTCGGAAACTCAAGGAGGGGTTGCTATGATTTGGGTCCGACTCAACGGCACATGACAACGTGCTGCAGACCCCTTCATGTCAGAAGGCCTGAGGCAGGTCCACAAAACCCAAAGCACCTGGTCCCCATCTGGGCGTCCTAGTTCCTGCCCAGGCCCATTTTGACTAAAATGACCATGATAAGTTGGTGAGCCATGGAGGGAGGGAGATAAAGATGAGGCATGACATCATGCTCTTCTCAAGCATTCGCCAAAGATTTCCTTCACGCTGCCCTCCTCGTTCAGAGATCCTAACAGAAGTGAACTCCCAGAAGTTTCTGCGTTCCCAGGTATCATTTGTCTCCCTCAGCTGAGGGAGATGATAGATATCGAATGTCTCTAGTCCTTATGCCATGGCAATTGGTAGATGTCTACAAAGGCATCCACTGATTTCCTTGGTAATGTTTCTGAGCTGATGCCAGTCCAAATGGTGACAGTCACACTACCTTGTGTGACTATACTAGAACCTACACGGACCTGTGCACTTTGCAGGAGAATTCTGTGGTCTTTAAATTTTTCAGGGATAAAAAGGCCCTGACTTAGAAAAGACCTCCTTGTAAGGCTCTTTTGGGTGATGCATGCCTCTGGTGGATGGACAAGAGGACTTGATTCACAAAGACAATTTTGGATCTGGATCACTTGTTTTACCAAAAGCAACCCAGACCTGCCTGTTGAGTGGGACAGGAGGACGGCTACCCCCACAGCGGCAGCAACACTGGGTGAGGAGCTCTGGCTTCTGGCTTCCTCGGAAAAAAACAAACAAGGTCAGCCACTCTTCTCAGCCTTCCTTCTGGTCACTGTTTGCCACAGACAGAATGCTGGCTAATTCAGGCTGACACCCCACTCCTCCTGGATGGCCTGTTACACCCCAAGTCCTCAATACTGGATGCCTGTATGCACGGTGTCCATTAATAACAGGCTACAACCCGAGGCTTAAGAGTCACTTACTGGGCTTAAACATCAGCAGTGTCTCATGAATTCTGTGTTTTTCTTTAAAAAGGATAAAAAATAAATGAAAATTGACCCCAAAAAATCTCAGATCATTTTGTTTTTCGGTAGTTTTGTGAACCAATTAATGTCTTCTGTGCTCTTGGTCCTGCTTTGGTTTGGGTGAGAGTGAACAGCATTTAAAATGAAGGCATTGTTTATTCACAAATCAAATAAGCTCCGTGACAGCTGCCCCAGTGGCTTCCTCATTCAGTTAAATTAATGCCCACGGCCTCAGGGTGAACGGTCTTCTGGGGAGAATGTGGGCATTTATTTTCGGATTCCCATTCAGTGTTGGGTCTTTTAATGCCAAATCCTATTTAATGTACTTGTGTTATGTTAAACTGTGTGCGAATTTATTCTACGGACTACTTGACAGAATTTGTACTATTAAAGTCACATACGATTTGCACTTGAAAAACAAGGTCTTTACTTCATTTTCAAACAGCAACAACCCAGTCTTGCCAACAGCACAGTTTAAGTCTTACCAAACCTTACAGGTCCACTGAAACCCACTGTGTTTTCTTCCCAATGACTGTGATGCCATTTGAAAGTACCACAGACATTTTGTTCCTCAATCATGAAAGCAGTGACACAAATTTTTTTAAGTTTCTTATAAAAAACTGTCATTCTTTTTAAGTATGTAGCCAGCACTACTTACTAACATTGTAACACTCCACCTTACAAAGGACAGATGGTTCTTAATAACGTGTTATTGGATTTTCAGACTTTGTATTCTCCGGAAAGGCAAAGTCTCTGAGAGTTTTTGATCAGGAAATCTGAATCTGAGGTGAGTTTTGAGTAAACCAAGTCTGCACTTCTTCAGTGTTCCTATATTAAGTAACATGGTTGCCCTCAACACTTCCTAGCTCCTGATAACATCTGAGGCATGTTCAACATGGCAGACATGTAAAGACTCTACTATGGATAATAAACCAAAACCAAACTCACTGCTGTCTAATCAATTCGACTCATAGTGAGCCCTCCTTGGGTTTCCAAGGTGGTATCTCTACAGAAGAAGACTGCCCAATCTTCCTTCCAAGGAGTGGCTGGTAGTTTGGAACTGCCAGCCTGCTGGTTAGTGTCAAACGCCTTAGGCACTATGCCACCAGAGTACCCTAAGAAATCCCTTAAAATACTCATGAACTTTGGTCCATTTTTCTCCTTGTAACACTGATGTCTTAAGAGAAAAATTCTTATCATAATACTAAGCTCATACGAAATTGTGCTGTCTTCTCTCTCACATGGTCAGTCACATTAGCTATTTATTCATCTGTGGGGAGCTTCTCCTTGCTCCCTGGAATCACTTCTAACGAAGCTAAGTAGGTTGTTACTTTCTCAGCCCACAAAACAACTCTGGAGCTTACTGTATACTTTAAGGTTTCGAATTACTGTTTTGGCCTCAGCCATTACACACACACACACACACACACAACAGAGAGAGGGTCTGACTGACCCTGACTGACTGACCAATGGACCGACCAGAAATTCATGCTCCCAGGAATATAACTGATCCCTGAAACCACTTCACTTCTTTCTTGGCATCTTCAATTTCTCTCTCCTCTCTTTTTCTCTCTCTGTCTCTCTTTCCTTCTCTTTCTCTCCACAAAGTCTTCTTCAATGCATAAACATTCAGATTCCCTCCTAAAAACGGGCTTCCCTCAACCCCTTAAAGCTGCTATCCTCCTGCCAAGTAGCCAGCTATTCACTACCACACTGTGGAGAGAAGACCCTTCTTTCTGTCTCCTTTCCTCACCACCATTTTCTCCCATTTCTTAAACTCTGGTTTCAGCTAAAACTTGTCATTGAATTTGTTCTCTTGAAGGATCTCAACAATCTCCTAATCCTTAAATCCAACAGCTTTCTCTCAGACCATAATTTCGTTAACCTTTGAGTAGGAGAAGATCCAGCTGTCTCTTCTTCATGGACATTGCTCCTCAGTGACATCAGATTCTCAAGGTTCTTCTGATTTGCCAATTGCTCCTCAAGTGTATCCTGTATCGATACTTTTGCTAAGAAATTCCTGGGGTTTTGAACTCGTCCTCCCTGCCATCACCTACTGTTTAACCTTTTCATGACCAAATTTTTTTCTGCTTTGAATTTTTTGTTGATACCATGTGTTTTCAGTAATGGAAGGCATGCTGAAATCAAGGAAAAAATTTTTTTGAAGTAATATGGATTTTAATACAATTATGTAGGGCACATGTGTCCCAATGGACTCTGGTGGTAGGATTGTTTGGGTGAGGCCCATTTCTTCAGATTCACACATTTATGCAGGTCCCTGCCAGGTAGTAGCATGGACTACAACTGGGATAGCAGCTTCCCAAGAAACCTGAGAATCTGAAAATGTTGGTGGGTGATATATGTCCCACAGGTCACAAAAGGGTTCAACTGACCCATCAGTTCAGGTCCAACTCCATTAGGCCTTCCCTTTGTTCCCCTCCCCCAGGCGTCTTCTTCCCATAACAACGATAACAGATGTCTGACATAGCCCTCTTTCTTCTGCTTTATGGTCATCTATTTCCCATAGCTGCTCCCTGGCCAGATCCTAAGCTTGTGGAAGGTGGAGATGGTCCCAATCCTCTTAAAATCGGTGTGGATTTGGCTCAATGCCTGGCATGTAATTCCTTCTGAATGATGAATGAGTTCACTTTCAAAATTAGTTGTAACTAATGTTGTGTTTTTCCTCCCCAGTGTCTTTGGTGGATTCTCATTGGGCACAACCAAGGCTCTAAGTTTTCACTGTGGACAAAAGCTCTGGGAGCCTGAGCTTAAAATGCAGATTTACAGGCTCTAGCTCAGACAATCAATCTAAAGCAGTAAGGCCCATGGTAGAGCCTAAGAATCTGCATCATTAAAAAGTGTTTCAGGAGGATGGGCCATGCTTTGAAAACTGGTGTTTTCTAGCCATGATCCTGATGTACTACTGCTAGGAACTGTCCATGAGAGGTCACCTTCAGATCGAGGTGAAAATTTCACACCTGATTCCTGAAATTCCTAAATCAGTATGATTCAAGATTCAGAAATATGGATTATGTTTTTAGATTTGACAGGATGGTATGACTGTCATTCAACAATTATTTACTGAGGGCCTACTAAGTGTAAGGCACTATTCTTAGGCTCTTGGATATGGCTGTGAATTACACCAAACCAAACAAAAATTAAAACTGCTCTGTAGGGTTTTCAAGGTTGTGACGTTTCAGAGGCAGATGGCCAGGCCTATCTTAGGAAGTGCTTGCTTCTGGTGGATTTGAACTGCCAACTTTTCAGCTAGTAGTTGAGTGCTCAGCCACTCTTGCCACTGAAGGACTCCATACACGTAGTCCAAAAAACAAACCAAACCCACTGCCCTTTAGTCGACTCCGACTCAGAGTGACCCCCATTGGGTTTCCATGGCATTAAATCTCTATGGAAGTAGATTGCCTAGTCTTCCTTCCGAGGAGCAGCTGGTGGATTTGAACTGCCAACCTTCTGGTTAGCAGTCAAACGCCTTAGTCATTGCACCATCAGAGCTCCTCCTTCTTGTTGTTATGTGCCGTTGAGTTGAGTCCGACTCATAGTGACCCCTCCTTGGGTTTCCAAGGCAGTATCACTATGGAAGTAGATTGCCCAACCTTCTTTCCGAGGAGTGGCTGGTGGATTTGAACCGCCAGCCTTCTGGTTAGCAGCACTATGCCACCAGAGCTCACAGACCAAGCAAAACTCTCTGCCTGCCAGGAGCTTGCCTTCTGACTGAGCCTGATGACCAGGGCACCTATCACCTTAGTCACTTGTATCAGTCTCGAGAGAGAAATGAGGACAAGGCAGGGAAAAACCACCTCTTGAATTGTCAATATGGTGAAAACACATGTTCTCATAATATGTGTGATCAATTCCCACATGAGGCGACCATGGCCCAATGTCCTTCTAAGTCAGCTATTTCCTTCCCCAACCAAACGTCTACCTGCTGTTGGGTCATCCTGTGGTCCTGGTCTCATACCACCTGCTCATGAGGCCTCTGCAGGAAGGGTATGCGAAAGTAATTCATCAAGTCTCCTTCCAGCCTGGCAACCACTGCCAACGCCAGGAACGGCAGGTCTGAGGGGCTGGGCGGAGAGCTCTTTCCAAGGTCTCAGAGAGCCTTCCCGCCCCACTGTCTGTCAGGCAGAGGCTGTGAGGCTGGTGCTGAATCTTTCATGTGTATTGGCTGCTGCTAGGGTTGTTTTATTCATCATTACGTTTATTTGATCCAACTGTTTCTTGAAGCCATCCACATCCAGCATGCAGATGATATGCGTACCAGATTTTCTTTCAAAAATAAAACCCACAAAGAGTCTGCTATGTAAACAATCTCCCAGTACTTTGGAGCACTTCAATAGCTTCCCTTTGAAAACAAAACCCTAAGTGATATTTAGAGTGAGTTCCAGATGGGGCAGTTAAGTGTAGCTTGCCCTTGGGAAATAAGCAGTAGCTCCAACGCTGCAGGCAGTGGCGGCAGCTGGGCCCGGCTCCCTGGCTGTGCCTCCTTCCCTTGGTCACCTCCCATCCTGTTTCCTGTACAGGATGCCCTCACCATCACTGAGACTTATGTCCAACCCAACACACAGGACTAACTCCAGGGCCCCTTCCCAAGGGGGCCACTGTCTGGATTGAGACAAAAAGCCAACAAACTCATCCCATTCCCTGGCTGTGCCTCCTTCCTTGATCCTCTCGCATCCCATTTCCTGGATGGGCTGTCCTCAGTCCTCACCATCACTGAGTGGTGCCTCCAACCCCAGATGTAAGACTACCTCCAGGGCCCATCTCAAGAGAACCACTGTCCAAATGGGACAAGAACCTGACAAACTCATTCAGCACCTCTGTGGTCATCATCCAGCTTTTCCTTGACTGGACTAGGATCATTCACTCTTGGCCTTCCAAAGGCTATCTTGGATTTTGAATTTTAAAAAGGAAAATAAAAAATTCCTTTCACCCAATGCTGATCCTAATGACCCCCTAATCAAAGATATCCAATGAGCTTAATTCAAGGTCAGGGCTAGGAAGAAACCCACCAGGTTTATTGCTGCAATGTGATGCTGAGCTTCAGCCTCAATACTGACTAAGTAAATGAGACAAACCTAATGAGAATCCTTAGCTTTTGTCATCTACTATGTGTGTATAAAGGAGCTCTGGTAGCATAGTGGCTAAAAGCACTTGACTGCTATCCAGAGGGCTGGCGGTTCAAACCCACCAGCCACTCCTCGGAAGGAAGGTTGGGCAATCCTACTTCCGTAGTGATACTGCCTTGGAAACCCAAGGAGGGGTCGCTATGAGTCGGGGCCGACTCGACGGCACATAACAACAACAACAACAACATGTGTGTATAAAGGAGCTCTGGTGGCGTAGTGATAAGGTACTTGACTGCTAACCAGAAAGAAGGCTGGTGGTTCAAACCCACCAGCCACTCCTCGGAAGGAAGGTTGGGCAATCTACTTCTGTAGTGATACTGTCTCTGAAACCCAAGGAGGGGTTGCTATGAGTTGGGTCCAACTCAACTGCACATAACAACAACAACAAGGAGCTCTGATGGTGCAATGACTAAGGCGTTTGACTGCTAACCAGAAGGTTGGCAGTTCAAATCCACCAGCTCCTTGGAAGGAAGACTAGGCAATCGACTTCCATAGAGATTTAATGCCATGGAAACCCAATGGGGGTCACTCTGAGTCAGAGTCGACTCAAGGGCAGTGGGTTTGGTTTGTTTTTTGGACTACGTGTATGGAGTCCTTCAGGGTCAAGAATGGCTGAGCACTCAACTACTAGCTGAAAAGTTGGCAGTTCAAATCCACCAGAAGCACTTCCTAAGATAGGCCTGGCCATCTGCCTCTGAAATGTCACAACCTTGAAAACCCTACAGAGCAGTTCTACTTAAGAGCAGTTCAACTTTGCACACATGGAGTTGCCATGAGTCAGAATCAACTTGATGACAAGCAAGAACAATGTGTATGGCACTGAATAGACTCAGGGAAGGATCAACCTTATCATCTCTTAGTTACATGTTTACAGGTGTCTCGCTTTTAACCTTCAAGTTCTCTACTGAGATAGTTCACGTAAAATGGCTGGAAAATTACTTGGCTATCATACTACTCAACAGGTGGTGGCTCCATCCATCTTTCTAAACTGTCTTTTGTACCAGATCAAAGGAAACCTACTCTATTTGTTATTCACTGCAGTCACAGAAGCATCCCCACCCTTTGAAACACACCAAATGCAACCTCCCTGCCCTGTGACCTTGGGAATTTGATGAATGTTGGATGGCAAATTACTCAAGTTCATCCAGGCTTTGGGATTTTGGGGTTAAAAACTCAAGGAGACTCAAAATTCTACTCACCAATCTCTCTTTCCAATGGACTTACTAAATTAGATGAAACAAATCCTACTGGTTATATCCATTTAAACCTACTGATAGATATAACTGGGCTCAGATAAGCAAGAAAACCCCAAGAGTTTAGATGAGAAGGTACCAGACAAAGAGCTTCCCCTGAAATCATAACTGCTCTCCTGGGGCCTTGAGGTCAGCAGCTGCTGTAACGTTTTGTCCAAACACCTTGGAAGTCTACATTTCAGATATTCACAGGACATTTCCTTCTGCTAACACACCTTGGCCAGGACTCCAAAGTCATCCTGCCAGTATTTTCAGGCTAATCTTCCTACTTCCACTTGTAAAAGCTGTCAATTAGGAAAGCCGCTCTCTGACAGCCAGGGAAGGCACTCTCTCTCCGTGTGCATGGGCCCACAATGAATCACAGGCTTCACTAATCCTCTAAGAGTATTACAGGTCTCACGGGACCATTCGAATGAAAGCAAAACCTGCCCTGTATTATGCTATTTCCTACTAATCCTAGGAAAATGAATGTTAATTTATCATGAAAAAGGGTTAATTATGCATTTATTTCCGACGTAGGTACAAGCGATCAGGCTCAGAAATAATACTGAATATAATTCTCTTTTAAACGAGGATTCCATTTTAAGCTTTTTGCTTTTTTTTTTTTTTTTATCAAACAGATGTTAAACTCAGAGCAACTGTGCAAAAGAAAGAGTGGCTGGATAATGACAAGACCCAACTCTAATTTTAATTAACCTTCTGATCCTGCTTAAATATATTTTGCCTTGTAAAAATCCGTAATAACATCTATTTCAATCTCTTCTGCTATTAGTTATTAAATTGAAAATGGATGCCTAGACTGATTTGGCAAAGATATTCAAGAAATTTTTCTTTATTCTCTCTGGTTTATTAAAGTAATAATTTGTAGCATAAAATTTCTCTGATTAAGTAATTTACTGTAATTAAATCACCATATTTATTAGGCTTTCTGAAACAGCACACACACACACAGCTGGGGTGATGTGTGGCTGTTAGCGGATGCGGAACCACAAGCAGATCTTTGTAGCGGTCGCCTTGAACTTTCCTGCTGCTTAGACCTAGGATTTAATGGGTTTCACGTTGGTTTCTCTCCCACGTCTCTGAAGGCCTCTATCTACTGACTCAATCCTGTTCACAACTGCAGGGGTGTCTTCAAGTGTGCAGAGAAGCAGAGGAAGAAGGTGTGCTAAGGAAATCATCACTTCAGCCAGCCCAAACCAGCTGACTCGAACCCACGGTGGCCCCATGTGTTTCAACATAGGATGGAGCTCCATAGGCTTTGCGTGGCTGTGACCTTTCAGAAGCACATCCCCAGGCCTTTCTTCTGAGGCACCTTGGGTAGCTTTCAAGCCTCAGCCTTTTGGTTAGTAAACCCTATAAAACCCATTGCTGTAGAGTCTATTCTGATCCATTGTGATCCCATGTGTTACAGAGTAAAACTGAGCTC
>NW_006921669.1:10528833-10537799 GCF_000298275.1 Orycteropus afer afer
ATAGCGACCCTGTACGACAGAGCAGAACTGCCCCATAGGGTTTCCAAGGCCGTAAATCTTTACAGAAGCAGACTGCCTCATCTTTCTCCTGGGGAGTGGCTGATGGGTTCAAACCATCGACCTTTTGGTTAGCAGCTGAATGCTTTAAGCACTTGGCCACCAAGGCTCAATTTGCCCAGACACAGTCACTTCATGGCTCAGTTTGGTAGCAGCTCCTCCTCCCTTCTCCTGTAGCCACTCAGATCTCCTCCAGCTCCATTCTGAAAGCCTTTCTTCCTTGAGGATGCACTTCAAGTACTTCAGCCTTGCCTACCTTCAGTCCAGGAAACTCCCTGGGAGATGGCATTAAGTCAAACATTCCTAAAGTAGAATCTGTCATCTTTATACAGCCTTTGGAGTATGGCTGGACGAAGACCAAAAGTCCAGGATCACACAGAAATCTTCGCAGAACATGCAATAACTAGTCCGTCTGAAGTGCCACTTGCTCCTGATAATTATTACACTAGAAGTTAAAAGATAGTAGCTGACACACATGCTCCCATCCATCCACTTACCCACCTGACAAATGTTTACTGAACCCCTGTGATGTCTTTCCCACTGAGGTGGCGTGGGAAGAAAGGGGCCCCACTAACTATTCTCAGCAACTGTTCCAGAAGGAGGGCAGACACCAGTGTCAGGAAAATACCCGAACTTCCAGATATGCAAGTTGGGTTCAGAAGAGGACATGGAGCGGACAGGGATATCATTGCTGATGTCAGATAGATCTTAGCTGAAAGCAAAGAGTATCAGAAAGATGTTTACCTGTGTTAGATTGACTATGCAAAGGATTTGACTATGCAGAGCATAACAAATTATGGATAACATTGTGAAGAATGGGAATTCCAGAACACTCAATTGTGCTCATGAGGAACCTGTACATAGACGAAGAAGCTGTCATTTGAACAGAACAAGAGAATACTGCATAAGGCACATACTGTAGTTTAGCTCACATCTATGGTGAGGGAGACATCTACGGCTTCCACACACCTGCCCTTCTCAACAAGTACACCTTTCCTCTGAAGGGCACAAGGCAGACCAAGACTCCAACAGCATTCAGAAAGCCTCCCCTCCTCTCAGCTGAAGCACAGACTCTAGTTTTTCTTTTGTAAACCTTGCATTAAACACCGGCGTGAACACAGAAAGCTTTCTGTAATGTATCTGCTTAGTTTGGGCTAAAGGTTTTGTTTTTGTTTTTTTTCCCAGGTGAAAAAGTCAGCCTGTGGCCAAATCTGCCAACCCTGATCTTTTTGACAAATTAAATGTCTCAAAAATTAAAAACAGAAAAACAACAGCAACAAAACAAAAAAACCCACTTTGCTCTTTCTTTACAAACCTCCAGAAAGTTAATTGTGCCCTTGTGAGCTAAAATATGATTCCAGTGTATTTCTGATCTATACAAATTTACCATGTGAAGCATTTTTCAGACTCAGAGATGTCTACATTGCAAAGAAGTGGAGTCTAACAAACAAAACAAGCTGATTTTGAGAATCCTCCAACTCATTTTTCCCTGCATTCTTCTCCTGGGCCATTGCCCAGGCCTTCAGGTTGATTCTGACTCATAGAGTAGAACTGCCATACAGGATTTTCCTAGGCTATAATCTTTACAGAAGCAGCCAGCCACATCTTTCCCCCTTGGAGCGACTAGTGGGTTCGAACCACTGACCTTTCAGTTAGCAGCCAAGCACTTAACCACTATACCACCAGGGCTCTTTATGCTTCTTCTTAATAACCTATACATTTTAGTCATGAGACTCATTCTTCAGTGTCGAGGGCAGTAAAACTCTTGCAAAAAAAATCAATAATCTGCCTACTTTTAAGACCTCAACGTGTTGGTAGGCAAGAAAGGCCTTCTTTATAAAACTCCATAATGACCTAAAACAGATTGCAGTCTAGAAATCAGGATTTTTATCCTAATAGGCTTTCATTTAAGAAGACTCTCATAGCTGAGAACAGACTACCAAATGGGTAAGATTTTTCAATTTTATACCTTGGCCCATAAGTGCTAATTTCTCAGTGGAACAGTCAGATAATATACTACTGGCCCCTCTAGCCACTGTGCTGAAGTATTAATTTAAAAGGTTATGCACCAGTGCTAATATAAATTATCTTTAAAAACCATCTATATGGGTAACATTTTAATAAGCTTTAAAATATGATTTTTTTTTCTCTCACCATTGAAAGCAAAATATAATACATAATGACTCTTGAGTGAGCTATGGATTTATTGTATTATTTTTTTCCGAAAGATGTGCACAGCCACTCCCCAGAACTGATGAGAAGCCTGACCTGCATCTTGCCTGCAGATGCACTGTCCTAATCCATTTAAAGTGGCAGGTACAAGCTACTCGCTCCCTCTGTCCTAGGACTTTAAATGAAATTTCACTCATGCACACCTCGTAGAAGGGCCTGTTTCTCATGCAACCTGCCAGAAAACCTGTGCATGGTATTCAGGCTTCACCTGAGCACATCACAAGAAGAGGCAGGATACAGTTGGACCCCAAGGGAAGCAAATAAAATACCACCACTGCGGCAGCCTGCAGAAATGTCAGCTCACCTCCAGGTTAATAGCGTTTGTTTTGTACCTGGTGCGGAATGTACCCTGGACTTTCTCCGCAACAAGAAACCAGCCGCATCCTTGGGAAAGATGAGCACTTGGAGGGAATATGTGACTTCTTAGCTGTCTAACTAGGTGCTAGCTCCAAAGGATGGCTTGACATTTATCAGGAAGCCTGAGCAAGCGGGAGCCCAGCAGGCTGCCTTCCACCAAGGACAGAAGATGTAGGGAAAAAATGCAATGTTAGGTTACCACACATAGATCATTAAAGGGTGAGATTAATGCTGGTTGATTTTATGCTCGTTACAAGCCTCGCCTGGGAACCTCATCCAGAATTTCCTTGCTAACTCTGCTTCATGAGCTAAATTAGAAGCTTCAGAAAAATCGGTAGAGGTAGCCAGCCCAGACCTCTGCCATCCTCAGGGTCCCTTTGTTTTGGCATTGTCCTGCCACAGGCAACTGTGTACCTATCACCCCTCACAACAGGCCTGCTTCATTACCATAGCTACAAAATGCAAACGTCAATGCAGTAATAAAATGAAAAGAAAGAATTGGATTGCACGGCTTTTCAAATTCAAGAGGAAATGAACGGACCTGGGTTTTCTCTCTTTGTGTTCATTTGCCTTCTCCAAAGGGATCTGCCCATTTCAACTATGCAGGGCTTACACATTAAGTCAAAAAGCAGGCCCGCATGGGAGATGGCATTCCCAGCTGGTTACTAAATGAATTTCCTTTCCCTTTTTCCTAAGTGGATGTTAAAAAACAAACAGGGGCTACTCATAGCTAATGAAGTAGACTGTTTCCACCACAAATAACCCAGCAAGTACACTACTTTTTTTAAAATATGACCAAAAAAATCTTCAACTTCCAAGCTGACAGAATAGAACCAGTTGTCTTTTTGTTTTTTTGTTTTTAACAACCATAAATTTTAAAGTGCATTTTCCACAAGTATGTCATTCTGCAAATGTTTAAGAGCCTACTATGTGCTCATGCCCACGGCTGGATTTGCAGCAGAAAACAAAAAAGTATGTGGCATCCTTAAGCATCAGGGAGGTGGGACAGAAGCCCAGGCATGGAGATACTTTAGGTTCTGAATCAGTGAAAAGGAATTCCTTCCTCCCTTCCTTCCTTCTGTATGTCCTTCTATCCCTCCTTCCTTCCATCTATCCTTCTTTCTTTCTTTCCATGAGTCCTTCCATCCTTCCTTACATGAATCTTCCTATCCACTCTTACATTTGACCTCACAACCACTAGTGTCAGGCCTCCCGTGGACTATGGACGGGGCACTGTAGTTAAGACTCAGTGCCAGCACTCATGAAGTTAACTTCCACAAATACTCAAGCAGGAGACTGCTGTGCAGAATGGCGGGTGCTATAGTGGAGTTGTGGTCAGGGTACACAGCTTCCCAGAGAAGGGACTCCTAAGCTGGGACTTGAAAGGTGAACCAGTATTCACTAGGGAAACAAGGTAGGCAGAGACCAATGGGCAATGTGAGCAAAAGCAGAGGCTGGAACATAGGTGGCTTTGGAGAAAGGTAAGAAGTCATGTGCGTCTAGAATACAGAGGATACCAACAGAAGATAAGTCTAGAAAGAAAGATGGAAGCCTGGATATGGCAAATATTATAGGCCCTGATGAGAAATGTAGGCTTCCTCCTTAGGCTGAATAGTCATCAAGGGTTCTCAAGCTAGACAATTACAGGAGCACATCTATGTGTTATGAAGGTGACTCTAGTAAGCACGTGGAGAACAGAATGGAGAAGACAGTGAGAGAGTGGTCCATTAGTGGGCAACTGTTCAGGCAACGTAAAGAGGGCTGGGGCAAGGAGAGATGACACAGGGATAGAAACAAGGGGGAAGATTTGAGATGAATCCAGAAGGTGGAATCCAAGATCCTGATGAAGTTCTGATGTGCTGAATGGAGAGGAGGAGGATCCAGAGGAGAACAGGTTGACTCTAGGCTCAGGCCAAGGCAGTGCCATCATCAGCAACAGGAGAGGGCAGGTCTGGGTTTGGGGGCAATGTTGAGCCTGGTGAGGCCTAGGGAGAAACATCAGAAACAAAGCCCAGGAACTTGGGAGAAGGATCTGGCCAGAGTGGGCAGCTTTCAGAGTACAGAAGGGCAGCTGAAACCATGGGAGTAGGTGAGAGTGTGGAAAGGAAGAAAAGGAGGTGCCAAGCACCCACTTCCATTCTCCGAAAGACCACCAGGTACATGCGGTCACAGAGAGGGTAGTTTAGCTGGGATAATGAAATAATGCCCAAGAAACAATACAATGAGGTCCTGGGGATCACAGTGGTATATCACTATGAAATTACCAGAAAAGGGCATCATGGTTGGTAAAGTATGGGGTCAGGGCAAACAAGCAAAGCTTTCAATGAGATGGACTGACCCAACAGCCAGAACAATGATCATGAAGACAGTGAAGGACCAGGCGCCATTTCCTTCTGTTGCAACTGGAGCCTGTTTGATGCCAACTAACAACATCACCACCAAGAAACAATGAAAGAACACCTCTGCCTACCTCCTGCGGTTTCCTCCTACTAATAAGTAGGTATACACACCGCACATCTGGCTGCACTGAGGGCACAGTTTAAACACTAAGGACAAAGCCAACGTCCCAGTTCCCACGGTGGAAAAGGAATATGCTGTGAAGCACCCTCTGTGAAAGGGCTTAGGTTCAAGGCAGTCTCAGGTTCATGGCAGACAGAAACAGGAGGTCCCAGCAACCCCCAGGCCCATTCTAGCATATGCTCCAACAGTGGGGTCCAATAGCTACTGCCACAGTGCATTTTCAAAATCCATACTTTGGTACCCCTTTGTGAGATACACATTAGACTTATAAAGTAAGCACTTTCCAAAGCAGAGACACTCTGCCTGCAGTATACCAGAGCTTGAATCACACAAAGGTCTTATTTGGGCTTGGCTTCTTCCCAACTGGTAAACTGGGAGCTTTTCAAAGAAAACTGATATATGAACTACTTATTTTGCATCCCCTAAACACAGGAACTCCAGTGGTACATTTGGATGCTAAGCATAAGGTCAGCAGTTTGAACCCACCAGCCACTCCATGGGAGAAAGATATGGCAGCCTGCTTCTGTAAAGATTTACAACCTTGGAAAACCTATAGGTAGTTCTACTCTGTCCTATAGGAACGCTGTGAGTCAGAATTGACTCAATAGCAGTGGGTTTTTTTGGTTTTAAACATAGGATCTGGGCTGTGCCAGGAGCCCTTCCCTGGAGCACTCCAGCCCACGGAGTGGGGGCCCCTTCACTTCTCCTAAAGCCCTACAGTAGCTACAGTCTGTGGTGTCTTGTACTGCTAATTAACTACTTGATGAGCTTATTATTATTTAATTGTCACTTGGCCAGATGTCAGGCTTCTTGAGAACCACGGGCTGAGTCACACTTTTCTGTGAACTACAAGCAGGTACTCAATGACTACACACTTCAGGAATTTCTTTTAGCACTCTAGGGAGGAGGGCCTGGGTTTCCAAGGCAGGTGTAGGAGAGCGATTCCTACCCCATGAGTAACTGAATGAGACAAACTGCATTCAGAGAGAGAGAGAGGTAGACATGGTACACAGTAGACACCCAGAAGATGACACCCACCTCGGGTCTGACTGGAGTTAACAGCATGTGTCTTTGTTGGTGTCAGTACAAGTATAGTCAAGGCAAAGGAACCCTGAGTGGGACTGAAAAACCACTGTTCCAAAAGGAAGATGTGCAGATAGAAACACAGTATTTTGTCTCTTCCTTAGATCAAAGACTTTTCCTCCCATTCTACTTGGGGGTTCCTTCCTGATGGGGCCATCCTCTCTGGGTCTCTTGAGCAAGCTTCTGTACATATTATCCCAAGACAAAGACCTGGCTATCTGTTTCCCCTATGGGGCAGTTCTACTCTGTCCTATAAGGTTGCTGAGTCGGAATCGACTGGACAGCAATGGGTGGGTATTAGAGCACCCTCTTCGGTTGGTGAGGAGCGTCTCTTTGCAGAAGCCAGCAGCACCTCTGTAGGGCGCCTCCCCAGCCACATCTCTGTTCCCCATCTGCTCCCTCCCTTAACAACTGCTGGTGTGTACAACACAGTAGTAGATGCTGAGCAAGTTACATGGAAGTATTGGGTTGGCTGGTGCTCAAGCAGCTTACAGGCCCGATGAGAAGCCCAAATACAACCAAAAAGCTAACCAACTACACCCTTACTAACAAGTAGCTAATTCTCAGGACTTTACTTGATTTAATAAACACTTACATTAAGTCAACCACATCCCCAGCACTAATCTAAGCACTTTATAAATGGTAACTCACTAGCACCTCCTAGCAAGACTGCGAGGCTAGTTAGTACTTTGACCAAATAGGAAATGGGGGCATGGAGAGGTTAAGTGACTAGCCCAAGGTCACACAGCTGGTAAGAGTGGCAGAGCTGGGACTTGAACTTGGGCTGTCTGGCTCCAGTACCCATGCTCTTCCCCATAATACACTGCCTTTTACTCATACAGATTCCTGAGGTGGATGCTGGAGATGGATATGGTGGGCCCTTTGGGTTGAGTGGTCGATGATAACGGTCTGAGAGAGAGAGAGGTGTGAGTTAAGCCTGGAACAATGAGTGAGATTTAGATAGGAAGAGAGGGCTGAGAAAAGGCCACTCTGTGCAGAAGAGATGTCAGAAATAGAACCAGGAATGTGCACAGAGGGGCCTGGGGACAGTGAGTCAACTGATTTGTCAGGAATGTGGCAACAGTCGGTGAGAAAGAAGGCTGGATGTATGATGGGCACAGACAGAAAAGAATCGACTCTAAATGGTGACTGGAAATGGCTTGTCCCACTCCTGATGGCTGTAGAGAATCATCGAAAGGGTTTGGAGGCAAGCGGACACTGTATCCAGATAGAGATACCTGTTTTGTGCCTACGGAAAGGCAGAGTGCAGTTCCAAGGGCTACCGGTCTGGGGAAGGCCACTCTGGTGCTCTGTCCCCTAGAGCCAAAGCTACTCTTGCCATTTCTCACCCACCCAGCAGACCTTGCAAAGGAGACGCCGTGTTCCCTACACTGTGGATCTTGTAACTCTGGCAATTCACAATTTGTCAAAATGAATTAGACCCCTTAATAATCATTATTCCGATCCATGCCAGTCAGAAAATATTTCTCTCCAAACAAATATGTAATTAATTCAGACAACACCTTTTTGACTCAAA
Source organism: Orycteropus afer afer (assembly GCF_000298275.1). Taxonomy (NCBI): domain Eukaryota; kingdom Metazoa; phylum Chordata; class Mammalia; order Tubulidentata; family Orycteropodidae; genus Orycteropus; species Orycteropus afer. The sequence goes on from NW_006921669.1 coordinate 10,536,620, forward strand.
GGTTTTAAAGTGCCTGGCTGAGGTGAACATTCAGGAGAAATAATGGTATTTCCAAAGGAAAATTCATACGTGGTTCAATTTACAATATTGTAATAAGACTCTGCGGCATAAATTCCAGCACACTGGACAGAAAACCTATTTGTGTAGCGTGTGAGGACATAAATAAAAGCCAAATACTTATACTGTCCTCACAAATATGAAATGCTCCTTTGTGAATCTATGCTCCCTGACACATATTCCAAGAAAGTTGAGTCCTGTGATAAATATCTTGACTAGAAGGTCTTCATCAATATCAACTCTCTCTCTCATTACTCAGTTACTAAATAAAAAGGTAGTAATCATAGAGTAACAAATAACAGAATGATATAATTAAAGTTATGTATCAACTTTCATTCAATACTCAGTCAATACAAATTCTGTCACTAACTTCTTAATTTTTTCTCCCTACAAAACTTATTATTTCACCCTTAACTTCTAGCTTCTCCACCCACCAATGACCAATCATCGGCCTTTCTCTTCCTGTTTCTCCACTCCTCCTACGTCTTTTCTAACTGCTCAGCTTGGGTTTTGAATTCTGGGGCTAGAGCGCCTCTTTCTTTGTTCCAGTGAGAAGCTCCATTCTCCCTGACCTCTGCTATCACCCCTTCTAAATTCCTTTGTAGGCCCTTCTATGTAATTGCAACTTCAGTCTCTTGTTCCAGAAAGCATCCTTTTCTGAGAACTGTGTTCCATCTCTGAATAGTTTCTGTGAGCCTTCTACAGATTCACATTTTTAGCAAAGAAGGCCTTTGAGTCGAGTAACCCAATCCTTCTTCTAAATCGTCACATGCAGTCATCACTGCAGTCCACAAATAACGTGTTTCCTGGTAGAGAGCCGACTGTGATGAAGTTCTTGAGGTGGATGATAATCATGAATGGAGATAAGCCTGTTGGAGTCCACTGTGAGAACCTAGGAACAAAGATGTTATCATTCTTATCCCCGTAAGAATGTTGTTATTGTTGTTAAGTGCCGTCGAGTCATTTCCGACGCATAGCGACCCCATGCACAGCAGAACGAAACACTGCCTGATCCCGCACCAGCCCCACAATCCCTGCTATACCTGAGCCCATCATCGCAGCCACCATATCAATCCATCTCCTTGAAGGCCTCCCCCTCTTTCGTCGACCCTCCACCCTACCA
>NW_006921669.1:10538414-10539493 GCF_000298275.1 Orycteropus afer afer
CTGATACCACGTTTTTCTTCATATAGTCCAGCTTCTCGGACTATTATAAGAATAGTAATGTGCTTATAAGGATAATAAATGCTTGTGATATTACTTCCTGTCATAGTGCGTGGGAGGTAGTGCTATCTCTTAGTGAGTAAGCACAGAGCAGAAAACACGGGTTGAAACGGTATGAACACAGTTGTGTGTGCAAAGTAAGAGAATGGGGTGAGGAGAGGACGAAAGCTCAACCTCTGTGCCCAAGGGTTGAGAATGAGACTATCAGGGTGACCAGAGTGATCAGGTGACACTGACGTCACCATCGGGCTTAAGGACACTGAAGTCACTGGCTTAGTAGTGAAAAGATATGACCACAAGTAGGAAGTAAGGCCCAGCTCTGCCCTCCACCTCACCATATGTCCCCATGCTAGCAGCATTAGTTTAGTCATCTGTAAAATGGTCACTATAACACCACATTGAGCTATTCCCACATTGTTTCTTTTTTTCAATAACTTATTTCCAAGTCCCTGCAGTGGGTTCTCCCTTTTCCCGTTCCCCTCCTCTTGGGACAGACATCAGACTCTGGCAGCAGAGGCTGAGACCCTTCGCCTCTCCCTTCTCCCTGCCTCTGGCTCACTCCCGTAGTCTTTCCAGGCATGCACCCAGCTCGCTCACTCAGAGAGGGCAACAAAGAGTGATGCTGCTTGCCACAGCATTTTGTTCCAAAGCTCCTGTGTGTTTGGTAACACACCAGGCGCTGGCCTGAGCATCAGCCTTGAGGTCCCTGGGCAGTTTCTGCTCGTGCTCCCTATAGGCTGGGACAGTGGTTCATCTCCGCCTCCACAGGGACATGTTGCATGCTCATCCTCAGGACCTGAGGCAGGTCTCCAGTTCTCCAGCTCAATACTCTTCCCATTACCCCACTGCCTCCATGGGCAAACTGACCAGAGTTGGGGTCTCTACTGCAGCTGGCCACCGCATCCAGGGTGCTGGCTGCTGAAAGTCCTTCCCGAGGTTGCATGGAGGCTGTTCACAGAACATGGTGGTCCCCTGCCTGCAAGCCTTCTAAAGAAAGCTCAATTGTTCACAAAGCGCACATG
>NW_006921669.1:10546404-10567693 GCF_000298275.1 Orycteropus afer afer
TGTTCATTGGTTTCCCTTTTCTTTGTTGAAGAGCATCTGTGCAGTCCTTCTACCTAGTCTGCCATCTTGCCGGAACTCTCCATCCCTCAGAATCTTGTCCACCAAATACCAGCTTCTCCATTTGTTTTCTTGCTTAATCATTCTTCCCTTGAAAATTTTAAAGTGCTCAAAGTTAAGCTGCTTTTAACTTTAAGGAAAATATTCTGTTGTAGTAAAGGGCTGTAACTACTAGAATGTAACATGTGGTATGGTGAACAGGTGGACAAGACAGCTTAAAAAAAAAAGAAAGAAAAAGAAGCTGGGTTCACATCCCAGCTCTGGTACATCTTACATTGTTACATAGGGATCTTGGGCAACTATGTAACCTCTTGAAGGTTTAGTTGTCTCCTCTGTGTTGTGTGTTGTCAGCTGCTGTTGCATTGGCCCCCGACTCATAGTGACTCCATGCAATATGGAACACAGTGTTGCATGATCAGTTGGAGATTGGACCACAGTGATCCACAGGGTTTCATTGACTCATTTTCAGAAGCAGACTGCCAGACCTTTCTTCCTCGTCCATCTCAGTCTGGAAGCTCCACTGAAACCTATTGAACATCATGGCAGCACCCGAGCCTCCCAACAGACAGGTGGTGGCTGCACGTGGGGCATGTTGGCTGGGAATCAGAAAGCAAAGCTAGGTGTCCTGCAGGCTGGTGAGAATTCTGCCACTGAGCCCTCCCTCCCTCATCTTCCTCCTCTGTAAGACTGGCTATTGACAGCTCCCATGTACGACACCATGCAACAGCACACGCTGAAGGCAGCCACCCAAGTGCTCACAGATCTCTTTACCAGTCCTTTGCACTGGGCTTCCATGCACTTGGCTGCTCAGAGCCCACACCTGTGGGTTTCAAAGCCTTGCCCCTGTGCCCTAGAACTGCTTCAGCTGTCTCTCAGAAGCAGGAAGTACCTGTAGCCCACATTTCCAGACTCCAACTAGGCTGGATGTCCCAAAGCCAAGGACCAGCCAGGAAAGGCAAAAGGCTGGCTCTTTTGCCTCAAGGCAGGACAAAGTCTGAGAATTATTCATGTGGGGCCAGGCCTTCACCTGAATGTGTGCCCTTGCTTGGCTCCCTCCCCCTCCCTCTCCTGCTTCTCTTTACCAGCTTCTTCAGGGAGCACTTCCGTAATCAGTCCTCTGCACAAGAGCTCTCATCTCAGAGTCTGCTGAACTCTGCACAACTGGTCACTGTTGAGTCGATTCCAACTCATGGCAACCCGATGTGTGGCAGGGAACTGTGCTCTGTAAGGTCTCATGGCTAGGATCCTTCTGAAGGAGATCACCACACCGCTCTTGGGAGGCATCCCTGGGTGGATTCAAACTGCCAACCTTTCAGTTAGTAACCCAGCTCTTCACCACATCGGCCACCTACTAACTGTGCAATAAAAGTCAGGTGCCATTATTGTTACTTTCATTATTATCTTGGCTCTCACAATGCCCTACGGGACTGGATTCCCCGGTTGATAACGTGGTATGGATTCTAGTGTACCTCTCTAAGAAAGCTGCAGTTTTGATCTTTTTTGTTCTATTTTACTTTTGATTGATTTTTTTTTTTTTTTTTTGGAAGAGAGGGAGGTGAAGAGAAAGTATCAAGGGAAATTCCTTCCCAGGGCCTTGTAGTCAGCAGCAGCTATTCTGTGGCTTGACCAGGCTCTCAGCACAGGACCCAAAATAGCAACCCAAGAGAGAAAGCCTCCTGTGCTATGCAGAGATATCAGCAGGAGTTCTTGTGGAGCAATCAGGTCCTACCAATGGTTAAAATGTAGCTAAAATAGTCCTGGGCCACTGTGCCATCTCCAAATAGGTTTGTGTTTCACGAGTGATGAAATGTGACTCTCCCACAAGCCCCCAAGGAACTAAGTGACAACAGAAAAAAGCCACATTAGTTCACACAGAGGGGATGGAAGTTCCTAATTACTGATGCACCACTAAGCAAGACTTTGCCAACAGCCAAAGTGTGTGTGTGTGGGGTTGCACTTAAAAACAAGGGCCCGAGGTACCACTGATGGGGTTATACACACATCTATGCCATGACATAATTCTGAAAGGCCAATCTCTCTTTATCTACATAAGTCAAAGGGGAAAATCTCCTTTACAGAAACAATCCACATGAAAATGCCACATTGTTTTCCATCCAATTATCTCTGCTTTCTGTATACAGACGGGAGGGAAAATGCTGAATGCTCATTTTAAGTGCCATCTATCATTGGTTTAATTAATTGCAAGCAAACTTCTCTTTGCATCTCAGGTGCTCAGAACATAAAAGAAATGAGATTTTCCTGGCAAATTAAAGTACTGTGTTTATAAGGAATATGACTTTCCCCCAAAGAAACAGAACAATTTTAGCTGCAATTCATCCTCAAGCTCCTGTGAGCTTTAGGAAACTTGAAGTTCTCCTCCCCCTTGCTTGGCTCAAGCTGATGTCCCTTCAAGCTGTTATCCTGGAAGCTGGAAGATGACCTGTGCTCACAGGGTCCCGTCTTGGCTCTTCTCTCAAGAAGCAATAACGTTCCTGAGAACTTTAATGTTAAAACTCAATGAAGGAGTAACTCGAGGTTTTTTCACAGGTGTGTTCAGATAACTGTGCTACTGAAATGATCAAAATGTTGCATTTGGATGGAAAATGGGGTTTTAAAGGCAATGAGGTATAAAAAATGATGACTGCAATCCCGGCATTAGTTAATAAAAGCACCGAGTATTCTAGAAAAAGACTGAACTCTCCATGAATGCAAATATTCTGTGACTGTTTCGTACTTGCACAGAATTTTTCTCTTTCAAAAATGCCCATTTGGAGTTACAGAGGCCAGAGCCCCGGGTCCAGATCCTGATCTGCCAGCCTCTCTCTGGGGGACCCTGTGTGACCCTGGTCTCACCTATCTGCCATTTTCTCATTTGTACAATGAACAAGGTGGACTATGTGCTCCGTGAGTCCCCTTCTTGAACTAACGCTCCATGACTTCATCCGTACTCCAGGAGTTATGTTCTAATTCTCCAGCCCTAAAATTGACTACATTATTTTTCATATTGATAAAGTCCAATTAGCATAATAATCCAGGAGTTAGTGGCTTGGATAATCCCAGTGAGGAATTCATCCAAAAGCTTCTTTATCTGGCACCAGAACGCAGTGATCAACTTCTCCATAGCAGGTTTCGGTGTTTACTTGTGTTTTATGTAGGTTGACATGAAAATCTATCTACCTTCTCTGAGCACACATCTTGGAGGGATTAGAACCTTGTCAGGCTATGAAAGGAGAGGTATTTGAAATCTAAATGTCGTCACAGAAAATATACACAAAGGCAGTGAAGACTCTAATAAGATGGCAGGATTCAATCAGCATTTATCTCGGAGGGCCTCAGAAAACAACATGGGTGATCTCAGGCCAGACCCCCGTGATGTCAAGAGACAGAGATACGTTCCTTCATCCCTCACTCCCCCTACAATGGCTTACTGAGCACGTCTCTGTGTGGTAAGTACCTGTTATACCCCAGAGAAGAATCTAAATGAGACAGCATCCCTGACCTCTCAGATCTTATGATCTGGTGGACCCATAAGTCAGTTGGGAGGGAACCATTTACCTACACATGTGAGTATACACTGTGAGAGGAGAAATGATGGGGAGAACAGGAGATAGGGACTGAGAAGACAGGGAATGGGGGTCTCTTCAGGTAGGATAGTTGGGTGCTCCCTTCAAACCTCTTCAAGGTAGCATATTTGAGACCTGCAGGGATCTCAAATGCACCTGAGGGGTGCAGCCATGTGCAGAGATGCCCACAGGAGCCAGTGTCCCTGTTGCCAAGAGTCCTTGAGTGGTGGTATAAACAGTTAATGGACTCGGCTGCTAACTGAAAGGTTGGAGGTTCGAGTCCATCTGGAGGCACCTTGGAAGAAAAGCCTGGAGATCTATTTCTGAAAAATCAGCCACCGGAAACCTTATGGGCCACAGTTCTACTCCAACACACATGAGTTGGAGTCAACTCACTGGCAACTGGCAGCAGTCCCCGCTGCCACAGAGGCCCCTGGCAATCCTGAGCCAGTCTTCAGCATGCCACATGGGCAAGCCAATGAGCATTTTGAACGTACCTACGTGTAGGGGGCCAGTAAATGAATCTACCCATAGGCAGAGAAGTGCTCTTGCTCTTGGCAGACTTAAAATGCAATGAACGACTGTCCCCACAAAGAGGTCAACTTCTTGAGAGGTCATCAGTAGGCTCCTGACACAAAGTGCTTCTCTGTTTGCCTACATCGTGGCCCAAGAATCACTTCCTTGGGGAACAAAACTCAAACTCATAAAAAAGACCAGGATTACTGATCTGATAGAGACTGGTGAAACCCTGGAGACTATGGCCCCTAGTCACCCTTCCGGCCTGGAATTGAACTCACTCCCACGGTTTCCAGATAAACAACAGACCAGCATATAAGGTGAACAGTTACACCAGGTAGGTACACACCTTAGAACAATCAATCATGGGAGATTGGAAGGGCAGTATTAGCACAGGGAGATAGCTCAGGGGGCAGGAATACATAGGAAAGAAGGACACAGGGAAAAGGTAACCACAGGGAGGAAGTGGGAAGAGAGAAAAAAGAAAAAAGAAACACTTCCTCCAAGGAGTTCCCTTGACTGACACATCTTGTTTTCCAAAGGAGCAACACTCCCTGAGCTTCAGTGTGTTCATTACTGTGTTCATTTTTATGCTCCTCTGTCTTGGAGAGTGGCCCTCAGCCCTTCCTTCCTCTGTCTGCTCCCTCTCTCTCCAGCTACCTTCCATTTGGTGCAACATTTACATTTGGAATGAGATAAACTAATCACCTGAAGTTTAATTCTCTTTAAGTGTCAATCAGAGCAGAATTATTACATTCAGAGATTCTAAAGTCCATTCATTCATTCACTCATTCATTCACCCATTTATACTTACAGAATGAAACACCTCTTCAACAATGGAAGTAAAGCAAAGGCGGCTGAAAACCATTGACTTCCACAATTTTATTGAACACTTTGACTTTGATTTTCTATTACAGTTTACATATCCAATTTTATCTGGTACAATGTCTTTTTCCAAGCCAAAGACAGACTTTGCTGTGAACCTTGGATATATAATAGTTACCTGCTTCTCCATTTATAGCACTCATCGTTTTAGAAGGTCAAAGCAAATGCATCAGGCCAGAGGTTTTTTTAAGGTCTCTTTTCCTGATGAGGGTGGAGATGGGCAGAGCGCTCTATGAGAAGACAAATGCCCCCCAGGGAGGCATCTGGAGCCAGATGAGGCCCCAAGCAAGGCAGCGAGGGGAACTGGAGCTCTAGGAGAATGTTCAGGGCAGCGGCTGGGATGCACCCGGACTCCCGCTCTGAGCCCAGCCGGGCCACATGCTTGTGCAGCCTTCCCCGCTGAATCAGAACAGACTCCTTCTTGCAACACTGACTGAGTTGCTCTACGTGTTGAGCTCTTACAGGTGCTAGAGATGTCTCTGCATTCAAGAAGCCCAGCAGGACCCTGCACAGGTAGCCTCAAAACCTGGGTGGAGCCTGCTGGGTGTCTGAAATCAAACTTCTAGCACTAACAGTCACCAACCAGACTGTTGCTGTCTCTACCCAGACACAAGTGGCCAGTTCAGCCCTCTTGCTGGGGTCCAAGGGAGCAGTGCACTCCCAGGAGGTCGGCGTCCATCCTGGGCCAGTGCTCCGGCAGCAGGAGATGGAAGGAACCCAGAATCAACAGCCTCCTCCAAACCAGCACCAGTTGCCCCAGAGCCCATTCCAATCAGGGCAAAACCATGTTCTGTGCTCTGTAGTGTTTTCAATAGCTGACTGTTTTGGATCTAGATCTCAGGCTTTTCTTCCAAGATTCCTTTAGGTAGACTGGAACCTCCAACCTTTTGGTCAGCAAACATATTAACCATTTGCACCAGCTAGGAATTCCATAAAAGTGCAGGCCCAGGAACTAACATTCCTGCAGAAGACTGAAGAAGGCTGTGGGACCTCACCCTTTGTCCACCCTCCCATCAAAGGAAACCACAGGGCAGGATGCCATGATTCATTCAGTCCTTCCCCAAAATCGCATTTAAAAAAATCCTTCAAAAACACAGGATCAAGATCCACCAGTCCGCAAAAGCCCTTTACAAGACGCTTTGAATGTGAAAGAAAGGCAAGGGGGAGGGGTAGTTGAGAGAAGGAGGCAAGGAGGAGGAATGCTCGATCTGTCTTTGCCTCAAGAGGAGAAAAAACAACACAAAAAGCCTTTCCTCTCCTCTTGTGCCACCGATGTGTCATTTATTTGGTAGCAAAGCTCTGAATGTTAATTGAATGCATTAAAGGCATTATCGCACAAGCCAGAGAATTGTTTTGCTGTATTTTTAAACTTCCAGTATGCTTGGCTACCTACAGCTGAACAAGAACAGGTAAAAGATCTCCCTGAAGTAAAAACAAGGGGAGACGAGGGAGGGAGAGCAGGCGCCTACTTGAGAGTTCACCGGGTTCCCATGGAGAAAAGGGTAACTGCCTGGTACAAGGCAGTTTGGTATCAATGCAATAATTTCTGGATAGCTGCCAACACTAAGGTTAAAAAGCAATATTACAAGGCTTCTATGGTGACAGCCTACTGGGAGACATTTGTTGAAAATTGCTTTGCCTATCATTTAGTCAGCAAAAAAAGAAAAAAAATCCACAGTACCAGTTATGCTGGAACTCTGTTGAGTGTGCATCTATAAATGATTCAAATTGTAAGCACATAAAGCCCCCATACAGGTAGATGCAATCACCATCAGCCCCGAGACTCTGCTGTTTTTTCCCATTGATAGGCCGCATAAATTTTCACCATATGTTGCCAAATAAGAAGCATAATTATTAAGAAAATATATTCTGAGTTTTAAGTTCAACTTTTGAAAATGAAAATCAAAATGACTTTTTTGGCACGAGGCAATCAACTTTTCAGCAGCCGCCCTGTGAAAAGCTGACGTTCGAGCCTTACAGCATCGTACAGACTTGACTTCAATGTAATGATACCTTTTCACTCTACAAGAAGGGGTGTCTTACGCATTGCCAGGGGAAAATTAAAAGATTTTAACTAGGCTGTCTCCTCCAGTTTTCAAATGCCTGAAAACATTTCAACGTGAGCTAAAGCGTCCAGAAGAAAAGTAATGGCCTGGTACTTTGTTGACCATTCTGTGTACATCAGCCAGAGTGAAGTTTTCAGTTACCAAGGAGGTAGGAGTGGCCTAGCTAACACCACCCAGTCCCAATAAATCCTTTCCTTTGTTCCTTACAATGATTTAAGGAGTAATTTAATTTCTTAGTAGTTTGGGGATTTTTTCCTGCACAGATATAAAATGTTCTTGCCTTAAGTGGACATCCCTATTCTTCATTCCCACAGGCTAGGAGTATATATCTTAACGCAAATAAACAAATCATCGTTCCCACCAGAGATGAGGACTTTGGGCTTGCAAGCTGGGTGTCCATTGGTATATGGGTAACACCTCTTACCTAGGATAAGCCTCACTTGTACTCCTGCCCTGGGCTCCCTGATACTGGGGGTAGGCCTGGCCAGGACCATCCTTCCATAGACCCACTTTCAGCACCACCACCAGCCCTTGAAAATCCACCTGAGATGATTCTCCCAGGGTCACTGAAAATCAGACAGACTCATGGTCTGGTGCAGCGGGAATGAATAGTTCGAGACAACACATGGAGCTGGCTTTGTTGGGAGGTTAAAGCACAAGGTGTCAATCAAACTGAAGACTCTGGGAATAGGAAGAGGCTGCCTGGTACACCTCCACCCGGCGGGAACCTTCGCTCATGCAACTGACAAGGCCTTGTCCATCTGGCCTGTACAATCAGAAAAGCCCAGAAAACTTCAGGTGTACACCTGGCCAGCCCAGCAAGCAGTTAGGGGCACCAAGGAGACACAAGAGCAAGAGACATTTTCTTTCACATCAACCAAGGAAACGGAATCTGTTCAGGGGAGTGTTTTCTACACGTATATTTGCTTTAAAAGTGAGCAAGAGAGAGCAGAAATGGTTGCCAGCTAGCAATTTGATCTCCACCCCTACTTTTACAACTTCCACCCTCCATCTCCCCTTCGAACACCTCCCTACACATATACAGTTAACCCCTGACCCCCCCACCCCACCATCCCAGGGACAAAGAGCGGTTCGTGGGTTAAGGTGAGAAACCACATTTGTCAGGCTAATTTTCAGAAGTTACTGAAGTAGCCAAGGAGCCTCAAGATTATGAAATAAAAATAGATTTTCCTTTTTTTATTATTGAGGCATTTTAAGAGCAATTATGTTACTGCAGTCATAACAGCCACTTGTGCAAGCAGCAGGTTTGGAAAGTACAAAAGACTCCTGCCACTTCCACACCTACTCCAAGGGCTATTACAGTTTGGAGAAAGGAGGGAAACAGAAAGGATTTTTAAGACCTTGGAGGTTTTCCAGTTGATTCTTAAAAACATGTATATTTATATTTTTATAAATATATAAATATATATACACACATATACATAAAAGGAGCTCTGATGGCGTAGTGAATAAGGAAGGCATTTGGCTGCTAACCAGAAGGTCAGCGTTCAAACCCACCAGCCACTCCATGGAAGAAAGATGGGGCAATCTACTTCCATAAAGATTTACAGCCTCAGAAACCTAATGGGGGCTGCTATAAGCCAGGATCGACTCAATGGCAGTGAGTATACATATACATATATGTATGTGTATTTACCATTCAAAGGAAAATAAAACCAAATAGATTTTGAGAAGGTGAGTTAAAAAACACTACAGGGTGGTGATAAAAGGTAAAAGGTTCCACTAAGTCTCAAGTCCATGGAAATGTCACCAGGCCTTCATCATCAAAAACATCTGTTTGATATTTTCTGGTGTAGCCAGTAGTGAAGGACCCATCTCCTAAGAGAAGCAAATTGCGCTTTTGTTGGGAAAATCTTGTGGCCCACTACCTGGAAGTGGGGCAGCGGGATGAGACTGTCTGGTCTGTAAGCCAAGCCCGGAGAGGGTATTCCTGCATTTGGACCTGCTGCCAGATCTCCGGGAGCCTTGGTGCTACAGTGGTTAAGTGTTCGATGGCTAATTGAAAGGTCGGTCCTTCAAACCCCTGGGAGAAAGATGAGGTAATCTGCCTTGGTAAAGACTGAAGATATGGGTTAGTTCTCCTGCGTCCTATAGGGTTGCTGTGAGTCAAGATTTGACTCAACAGCAATGGATTTAAATGGCACATCTCCCTGTGCCAGCTCCTACCCCACCCTTACCTGTGCCAGTCCTATACCAAAGCCAAGGAGAGTTAAGTGATCTATAAAAAGGAAGCTCCTAAGACTGAGGAGTTTTGGGATAGTCTGTAAGTTACTAATAATTTCCTGCTTATCTATGCAGAAAGTGGTTTCTAAATATTCCTGCAAATTGTTTTACCGCTTACAAAATTAGGTTTGTTAGGTAAATCGATGCTGCCAAAGTTGACTGATAAATGAGAATGTTGTTGTTGTTGTTATGTGCTGTCGAGTCGGACCCGATTCATAGTGACCCCTCCTTGGGTTTCCGAGGCAGTATCACTATGGAAGTAGATTGCCCCATCTTCCTTCCGAGGAGTGGCTGGTGGGTTTGAAATGCCAGCCTTCTGGTTACCAGTCAAGTGCCTTAGGCACTAAACTACCAGAGATCTAAAAACAACCACATGAATTCTTTTCCCCCATTGGGAAACCAAGTCAACAAAGCCATTTCCAACGAAATCATCCCTGACCCAGCTCCCCTTTATGATCAGCTTTAAACTACTCTTCACTGCAGGTGGACCCAGTTGACACTCCATGTTTTCTAATTTACCCTGAAGAAGTCAAAAGGGAGTTTGAAAGGTTAATTAAAAGTTCTGGTCTGGCTCTTGCGGATAGGTAACTAAGTACACAATGTTTAGCTGGGTCGAGGAATGGGTTTCTGAATAATTAAGTATTCTTGTTGATACAGAATCACCCTGCCATCCGTGGATGACCAATGCACAATAACTAGAATAAAAACAAAACCACAGAGCAACTTCAATTTTTTGATGATTCAACCCTTAGTCTACTGATTCATGCACAGCAAGGGATCCATAATTATTTGCTACATGACTGAACTGAGAAACTCCAGCATTTAGGAGCACCTCTGAGCCGCTGGAGGAGCTCTGGTGGTGTAGTGGTTAAAGCAGCCAGCCACTAACCTAGGGTGGATGGTTTGACCTCACCAGCCACTCTGCAAGAGAAAGATGAGGCAGTCTGCCCTGTAAAGATTTCTAGCCTCGGAAACCCTGGGGGATTCTACTCCGTCCCACAGGGTGGCTGTGAGTGAGAATCAACTCGATGGCAATGGGATTTTGGTTTTGAGCCTCTGGTAGCTCATTTTATCTCTCTATAAATATCTTCAGCTCAGCTGCCACTTCTGATTCATTATGGCTTCTGAGGAAAAACCCACTATGGAAACACATGAGAGCAGGGGCAGCAAGCTCTCGCTGTAAAAGGCCAGATGGTTTCTGTTGAAATTACTCACCTCTGCCACTGCAGTGAAAAAGGAGCCCTACTCAAGATGTAAATGAATGGATGCAGCTGCTTGTCAATAAAACTTTATTTACAATAGATAACTGAACGTTTTGCAATCCCTTCACTAATGTTTTCTTTCCCTTCATGGATGAGTTGAGAAAAGCTCTCCCCCATGAAGCCTTATTTATTAATGCCTTCCAAAATAACTCCCTCCTTAATCTAAACTGCCCTGTCCGTTTAGAGCTATCTGTGTTGTTACGCTGTCACAGGCAGGCTGAGACACATAACTAAACCAAACCAAACTCACAGCCATCGAGTCGGTTCCGACTCATAGAGACCCCTCCTTGGGTTTCCAAGGCAATATCACTTTGGAAGTAGATTGTCCAGTCTTCCTTCCGAAGAGTAGCTGGTGGGTTTGAACTGCCAGCCTTCTGGTTAGCAGTCCAGGCAAATTGCTAGTTTTGTACCCTTCAAACTGATAGCTTCAAACTGATGCTTGTTCAACGTTCTTGTAGGACGCAGGCTGAGCGCTCTACATCAAAGCAGGCTAAGAACAGCCACAGGGGACAGCCTCAGACTCTCTTGCCTGGAATCCAACAATTCAGCTCAGGCTCCAAACTTGCAAATCTTCTGCAACAAAACCAAACTCTTCCACAAGACAAATCCTTAGAGTATTACTCCACATCCCAAACTACTCATCAAGCTATTGTTTTCCATACACATTCCATAATCTTTCTCAGAAGAGTTTGTTTAGCCTTTCCTAAGTCACGTTTGATGATGTTTCAGTTCCTCTCATAGATGGGGTCCTAAGCACCGCTTGGCTGGCCTACCGGACATTTTCAGCTTTGTGACATTATTCTTGTGCTTGTCTTTTCTTTCTTATAAAACGTAAGCTCCGTGAGGGCCGGGCCTGTGTCTGATCTTCTGTTTTCAATCCAGCATGTTTACATTGTGCCATACACAGTGCCTTGCTACAGAAAGGGTGTGGGGCTGGCATCTGACCTCCTCGGACTTCACAAGGGGGAGAGAGAATCAAGATGAACATCAAAAGTCTAAGGCTGATCCCTATGAGGCCACGGTTGGACATGCTCCCACTCTAACTTTTGGCAAATTCTGACATGAACCTTCCTTTGGCCCTCTCTACCTCCCTGCTGAGTTCAAGAATTCAATACAGTGACCACACAGAACTCACAGACCATACTCACAATTATGGGGCTTATTAGAGAAGTAATAGGTTACAGTTCAGGATCAGAAAACAATTCAGGATACAGTTCTTCAAACAGGACAGCTGCTCAGCGCACACTTCTCTCTGGCCTCAGTATCTGCCTTGCTCTGGCCGGTGCTACCAGCGCTTTCAGCTCTGCTGAATAGATGTGCAGAGAGGCACGCCACTCCTCCAGCGAGCCTTCTGCCCACTCAGCTTTCTCACTCTGTGGGCCAGGAAGCCTGAGGCGCTATCACTGTGCCTCCTTCCAGTCTCCTGGTTCTGTGGCCTCACTGTCACTGTCTCCCTGCCATCTCTCTTCGCCCCCTTGGTGCAGGGATCTCGGCTCCACTCCTGGCTTTTCTCTCTTGATGGTAGTGAGATTCTCCCTTCCCGCCTCTGAGATGCTCATGCTAAGCCTAGCAGAAGGGCAAAACCGGCCAATCCCCAAGTCAGGGTTCCTTATCCATTATTTGCACAATTCCACCCCTACAAGTGTGCCATATACCTTTATTTACATTATTAACAAGCTGTCCAATCTCTTGGTGGGCCACGAGCACCTAACATTTGCAGAGTCCCACTCAGTCACTTGGTGGGAATCACAAAGACCAGACTAGAAGAGCCAGACTAAGTAACTCACTGCACCACACTCACACATATTAGTCCACAAATGGGAATTTATGGATGAGCATGCAATCATCTGGCTCAAATTGCCCCCCTACTATCTTTAATCTCATTGTACCAGCAGCCTTATTAAAACAACACACACTTGCTATCTTACCGTTCTGGAGGTCAGAAGTCCTAAAACCGAGGTGTCAGCAGGGCTGTGCTCCTTCTAGAGGCTCTAGGAAGGATCTATTTCTTTGCTTTGATATTCATCTAGAGGCCTCCCGCATTCCTTGGCAGCATCTTTAAATCAATAATTTCTCTCTCTTTCCCTCTCAGGCACATACCCCTCTGCTTCTGCCATCACAAGTCCTTTTTGAATCTGAACGTCCTGCTTTCCTCTTGTAGGGACCCTTGTGACTACATTGGACCCACCCAGATAATCCAGGAGAATCTCTCCATCTCATAATCCTTAACTAAATCACACCTGTAAACTTCCTTTTCTTGTGCAACCTAGCACATTCACAAGTTTCAGGGGTCAGGGCACAGACATTTTGGGAGGCCATTATTCTTTCTACCATCTACTGTACTATCTGGGAGCTCTGGTGGCATAGTGTGTAAGGCATGTGACTGCTAACCAGAAGGCTGCCAGTTCAAACTCACCAACCATGCCTCAGAAGGAAGACTGGGCAATCTACTTCCGTAGAGATACTGCCTCAGAAACCCAAGGAGGGGTCACTATGAGTCGGATCTGACTCAACGGCAATGAGTTTAGTTGCTGCGCTATCTTGAAAGTCCAGGAGAATGGGGGGGGGGGGCGGGCAGAATGAGTAAAGGAGACAGGTATTAAAGTTTCTCAAAGAGAGATGTGCTGAGCTACCTCCACTGGGAATCCCAGGCAGACCTGGAGAAGGGCATGGGTCAGGACTCTTGGCTTGCAAATCTTTATGGTAAGGCTTCAAAGTCTCTCAGTAAATTCTGATTGTTACCCAAACAAGTATAGTTAAGTCATCTTTGATACAGGAGCAAAGGCAAGCCAATGGAGAAAGGATAGTCTTCAACCAACAGTGCTTGACAAGTGGACATCCACATGCAAAAAAAAGTATGGGTGTGTGCACACACGTGCATGTGAGTATACACCTGACCTTTGCTGTTGAGTTAATTCCAACCCATAGTGATCCTCTAGGACAGAGCAGAACTGGCCCTGTAGGGTTTTCAAGGCCGTAATCTTTATAGAAGCAGACTGCCACATCTTTCTTCCATTGAGTGGCTGGTGGGTTTGAATTGCCAACCTTTCAGCAATATATATACATATATATGAACTAGGACTTGTCTGTCAATTTGTCACACTGTGGTGGTTTGTGTGTTGCTGTGATGCTGGAAGCTATGCCACCAGTATTTCAAACACCAGCGGGGTCACCCATGATGAATGGGTTTCAGTGGAACCTCCAGACTAAACAGACTGAGAAGAAAAACCTGGTGGTCTACTTCTGAAAAAGACTGGCCAGTGAAAACCTTGTGGATAGCAGCTGAACACTGTCTGACATAGTACTAGCTGATGAGCTCTTCAGGATGGAAGGCACTCAAAATACAACTGAGGAGCACCCTCAGTGACATGGATTCACAGTGTGGCTACAACAATGGGCTCAAACACAGCACCGCTTGTAAAGATGGTGCAGGACCAGCCAGTGTTTCGTTCTGTTGTACACAGAGTCACTATGAGTTGGAACTGACTCAAGGGCACCTGACAGCAGTACGTATGTGTGTGTATCTAGACACAGACCTTACACCTTCCACATAAATTTACGTAAAAGGGATCCTAGACCTAAATGCAAAAATGTTGCCTACATGTAAAATTGTTACGTGCCTGGTAAAAACCAGGATATAGAGAAGACTGGTAGCATAGTGCCAAAGGCATTTTGACTGCTAACCAGAAGGCTGGCGGTTCAAACCCACCAGCTACTCCTTGGAAGAAAGGCTGGGCAATCTACTTCTATAGTGATACTGTCTCGGAAACCCAAGGAAGGGTCGCTATGAGTCGGGTCCAACTCAACGGCAGTTTGTAACACAGGCTCTGTACTCATGTAGCTAGAGAAACAGACAGTGAATCAGTAAATAAGCAAAATAATTTCAGACAGTGTTGAGTACTACTTTCCTAGGGCTACTGCAATAAGTATGAACTTGGTGGCTTACAACAACAGAAATTTGTTTTCTCACAGTTCAGGAGGTTAGAAGTCCCAAATCAAGGTGTCAGCAGAGCCGTGCTCCCTCTGAAGTTTCTAGGAGAGAATCCTTCTTTGCCTCCAGCTTCCGGTGGCCCCAAAGGCTCCTTGGCTTGTGGCAGCATCCCTCCAGTCTTGGCCTCTGTCTTCACGGTGTATCCCTCTGTGTTCTCTCCTCTTCTTGTAAGGACCCTAGGCCCATTCTACAGCCAGGATGATTTCATCTCAAGACCTGCGACTAATTACAGCCACAAAGATTCTATTTCCAAATAAGGTTATATTCTGAGGTTTTGAAGAGACATGAATTTGGGGGGATACTATTCAACCCCCTAGAAGTGCTATAAATAAATTAAAGAAGGAAATGAGATCGAGTATCTGGGGGTAAAACTTTAGCCAGGATGTCCAGGGAAGTCTTTTCGGAGGACCTGACTACCTAACAAAGAGTCCTCAGGTATAAGAAGAATGTTCCAGGGCCCTGAGACAAGAGTGAGCTTGAATAACAGGTCTGAGCATCAGAACAGAGGCCTTCAGAGGTGTCTTTCCAATGTGAGGGAGGGAGACACTAGAAGAAGACCAACTCAGAGGGTGGCAGGGGCCAGCTCATGCAAGTTGACATGAGGCCTGACCATGATCAAAGATCTCAAGAACTAATATGAATTAACTCCTTCTGCAAAAGAGCTAAAAGGGCTGAATTTGTAATCCATCCACCAAAGAGTGGGTGGTCCAAGCCAAGGAAGCCCCAGATGACTACACGCTTCCCACTCTTTTGAGAGAGCATTAATTTATAGACCTTTCCATTCCACTCCCCCACAGGTGGTTTCCTGATGCAGGATATGAGCTTTCAGCTGTTGAAGGTCCCTAACCTCCATGCTGGCCTAAAAGGTTTTGTCAGGTTTGGATAAGCCTCAGATAAGGAGCTGAACTTTTGCAGGCTTATGAGAACTGCACCTCCAATCCCTCAGAGATTCGCTCATCACGAACCTTAATCCACCTCAAATAAAACCTGTGCGTACAGACGTGGTTTCCCACCCATGGCTGTTTAACGAGGAAAAAAGAACAGCTTTGTCTGTGCAGCAAAAGCCTCCCCTATTTACACTGCACCAATGGATTTAATTTCCAAGATTTACATTTTAATTCTTTGAAATATTCAGGAGATAAACTGATAGAGAGGCCTACGGTTGAGAATAGCCCTTTCCTCTCAGACCTGCTTGCTTTGTTTTCCTCTCTCCCAAGCCCTGGTTTCTTTCTCTTGCCAAAGTGAATCAGATTTCCTATTCCACCATCCTCCGATTTTCCTCCCTACTTCCAGCCCCTACACTCTCTTCTTTAGACCTCCATCAATGCTCTCCCCTCATTACGGGCCCCAGGGGTTGGACTTCTATAGCTGGTTGACTAATGTCTCCCCAAAATCCATGTCCAGTCAGAACCTGAGAAAGAGACTTACTTGGAAATAGGGTCTTTGCAGATCTAAGTTAGATAAGGTTAGAGTGGATTAGGGTGGGCCCCAAATCCTAAAACTGGTATACTTAAAAGAAGAAGAGAAGAGACACACAGACCCAGGGAAGGTTAAGTCAAGACAGAGGCACAGATGGGAATGATGCCCTTAGAAGCCAAGTAATACTAAGGATTTCCAGGAGTCACCAGAGAGGGAATGAAGCATTTTCCCCCAGAGCCTTCGATGGTAGCATGGCCCTGCTGAGACCTTGATTTTGGACATCTGGTCTCCAGAACTGTGAGAGGAGAAATTTGTGTTGTTTTAAGCCACCAAGTTTGTGGTCACTTGTTAGGACTGCCCTGCTGCAGTGTCTGAGTCCAGAACTTCCTCAACGACTTTGGACTTGTGGCCTCCAGCTCACCTGGAACTCTAAAGCAGACCCTTTGCTTGCTTCCCAATCTCTGGCCAACACCTGTACTCATAGGTACTGAGGCCACATGACCTTTATTTATCATAAAGGTCCTCAGGTGGGAACCTTTTTCCCCTCAACATTTTATTATGAAAATTTTCAAGCATACCCAAAACCAAAACCCACTGGTGTCAAGTCAAATCCAGCTCATAGCTACCCCTCCTTGGGTTTCCAAGTGGAGGTGGTATCTCTACAGAAGTAATTTGCCCAGTCTTTCTTCCAAGGAGTGGCTGGTGGGTTTGAGTCGCTGGCCTTCTGGTTAGTAGTCAAATGCCTTAGGCACTATGCCACCAGAGTTCCAGCAAAGTTGAAAGACTTTTGCAAGGAGCACCCTCATACTTACCATCTAGACTCTATCATGAGCACTTTCCTGTACTTGCTTTATCATGTATCTATCCAACAACTTCTCTATCCATCCATCAATCCATCTTGACTTTTTTCAAAATAAACTGCAAGCTTTGGAACACCTGCTCCCAAATATCTCAGTATGCAACAGTATTAACCAGAGGTCAACATCTGTTTACAGCTTTTTCCTCTTAAGGTAAAAATTACAGACAGTGAAATATATAAATCTTAAGTGTGCATTCTCTGACTTTTGAACCTAAGCACCTATCAAAATTGAGAACATTACCATCCTCCCATAAAAATCCCATCTTCCCTCTTCAACGTCCACTCCCACTCCCCAGAGGCAACCGGTGTTCCAATTTGTTTCCATTAGAGATTAGTTTTAAGAATTTCAAATGATGGAATCGTACAGGGTCCTCTTAAGTGAAAGCTTCTTTCACTTGGCATGTTTTTGAGATTCATCCATGTTGTGTATTATCAATACTTTGTTGCTTTTTGTTTTGAGTAGTATTCTCTTGTATGAGTATACCACTCATCATTTCTCCTACTGATGGACACCTGATTTCCAATTTGGGGCTATTATGAATAAACCTGCTATGAAGACTTGTGGGCAAGTCTTGTTGTTGGACATATGCTTTCATTTCTCTGAGGTTTGGTGGAAACGTCTTGCCTGACCAGTGCACTATCTGTCCCAACACACTGGCAAGCCCAGCTCAGTCTCCAATCCCTCCAAGACTGCTGCATTAAGAATTCAGACTAAATCCAAATGCCTGGGGCTGAACTCAAACTTGGTCTTTATTAGCTCTGAGACCTTCTGCAAATCAAAACTACCTAATTTTTCTGCCTAAGGCACTTGACTGCTAACCAGAAGTCTGGCAGTTCAAACCCACCAGCCACTCCTTGGAAGGAAGGTTGGGCAATCTACTTCCATAGTGATACTGCCTTGGAAACCAAAGAAGGGGTCACTATGAGTCGGGTCCGACTCAACAGCACACAACAACAACAGCAACAACTTTTCCGAATCTGGTTAACATCTGAAAACATGGGCATAAAAATGGAGATAAACAGGTATGTGAACCACATAGACCTATTCTGGGGAGAAGGTGAGTAAAGGTGTGTAACTGGCACACGTGAGAAGCACCCAGTTAAGTAGCACTTATCTGTATCCCGTCACAATGGACAGTTTGATCATGTGCACAGTAATGCTATTTCTCTGCTCAAAAAGCTGCAATGGCTTTCAAAAGCGAAGTCAAAACTTTGCTGCCTAGATTTTAAAATAACCAAGAAAATCATTGTTCAAGCTATCTAAAACACCAAGTTCTTTTCTATGGACTAGAATTTCGTCAACTCAGGGACATGACCATCACTGTGATTATCAAGAATATGGGTGGTAGCCTTTGAGCAATAGAACAAAGGGAAAACTCAATAGCCAATACTCTTCATTTGGTAGACAAAACCATTTTAATCATAGTGAGAGTCTTGGGGTTGGGGAGAGGCAAGGAAACAAGGAAGTTATGGCAGTCAACAGGTTGAGAAGATGCTATAATCTCTGGTGGCATAGTGCCTAAGGCATGTGACTGCTAACCAGAAGGCTGGTGGTTCAAACCCACCAGCTACTCCTCAGAAGATTGTGCAATCTACTTCTATGGAGATACTACCTTGGAAACCAAAGGAGGGATCGCTATGAGTCAGGACAACTCAAAGGCAGTGAGTTTGGTTTTTCCTTTTTTGGTTTTATCCAATCCCATCTGGGAGCCCTTCAAGCTCACTGACCTCATAAACGCCATGTTTGTCCCCACTTCCATGTGACTCTCTTCCCACCCCACCCCCACCTGTCCTTGTCCTGTGCATTCAGATTCTCCCCTTTCTCCAGAACCATCTCAGTCAACCCTTGCCACTCTCTCGGCAGCCTCTCCCAACCCCCAGGACCCTCACTCTCTATGACTTCCTCCAGCACTGGTAGAAGACAGCACACACCTGCCCCACATACTGTTTGGCCTTGGGTCTCCATCAGCTCTTGGAAGTCAGGAACAGTGTCTACTAAATCTCCCCCACTCCTGCTCACACCTTGCTCCAAGCTGAGTGGCTAAACACTTGCTGATTCACTCTAGATCCATCTACTGATTCCAAAAAAAAAAAAAATGCTAATGGAGGAATAGAATGGGGAACAATGTTCAGAATCAAAGGTCAGAAACAACCTGGCTTGACTGTCAACATGACCAAAATTCTGACTCAGCATCATCAAAGGACCTGGACTTTTATGTTGATAACCATAAAAGATGTGTGTGCGTATGTATGCACACACAACCCCATAGCCAGACACGAAATGTCAGTTCCTCTGAGCCTTATTTCCTTTTTTCCATTTCATTCATCAAACACTCATTGAACATCTACTATGGGCTAACACTGTACTTGGTGCTAAGGATTGAACATAAAAGGCACAGGGCCTTCTCCCTAGAAGTTCCTTCCTGTGTGGGAAGGCAAAGTTTAAGCACATCGCTACACATGTGAGAGAAGTGCTTGCAGAGGCTTGGGGAGGCAATGGGCAACGGCAGGGTGGAGGCAGAATTCCCTGTCTGAGATTGGGGGGTGAGTCAGAGTTAACCTGGCAGAGTGGGCTTCAGCTAAGTCGTGAAAGTTAAACAAGAGCAAGGATATATCTAGAAGGGGAGCTGGTGGCACTATCTCAATTATCTCAAGCTATGATGATTATGAATATTGTCATGATAGTTACAAATATTGTAACAATAAGACATTAGAGGGAGTGAGTCCACGTCCCCCACATACATTGGTAGCTTTAGTGGTCAGGCTGAAGGTCCATCAGACCCAGGCCCCGCAGCCACTGTGAAGGGGGAGCCTGGTCACTTTCCTGAGGGAAAAGCATCCAGACTGAGGCATCAAAAGACTCAAAGGCACAGAGGCATGGACGAGCATCCTGAAGAATCGAAATCAAGCTGGTGGTGCTTGACCGGGAGGAACAAAGGTGAGAGGGGAAGGGCGAAGGCCTAGCTGGAGGAGGTCTGACCTGAGAGTCCCCTAGAAGAAAGCTGCTTGTCAGTGGGTACCCACATGTAGCCACCTGCAGGGGACAACATCATTGAACTCATTGTCATGAACAAGGAAAACATTTCTATCAACTCGAAAAATGCTTCCCCCAAGACTGCTTCAGCTTCAAACAAAAACATCCGAATGGATCGACTTCAGTTGTTCATGATTCTCTGTGGCTTCTGGCAATCCAGAAACAACGGGAGCAGTACTGCTGGCATCATGGGGTTCACGCAGCCCCATTTCCTGCCTGCTGGGCTGGAGGGGATCAGGTGCGCTGGAGGTAGCAGGGGGATTGGAAAATGGGTACCACCTGTCTCTGCAGGCCCCTTGGCTGCTGGCTGATTCATGAAGCTGTCACCAGCAAGCCTCCAAGTCAGAGCATCCCCTCTCCCTACAGGGGACTGGCCACCAGCATCAGCATCTGGGAAGGTGCATCAGAGGATGGAGCTGAGGGAGACTGGCAGCTGGGTGTAGCCAACATGCTCAGCCAATCACGCCACAACCACCTCTCACTCAACCAGTATATTTACACAGTCCCCTACTGTCTCCAGGACAAACTTGGTGGCTTAAAGGATGGATCTATCTTGTTCCCAATGAGCAGCCATCAATCTTAGGAAGGTACAGGGGGCTTTCTGCACTCAACAGCTGGAATGTTATAAACAAACCAGTTGTCAAGTCCCTGGCTCCCACGTGTGGCCTGCCCAGGCTTTAGGATAAAATGCAAAAGACTTTGTTGAGAACAAGGCCCTTGGCGATCAGCCTCTGCTCTATAAAAGGCAAACGGACTTAGAAGCTTGGGGACCTAGGACAGGTTGAGGGGTCATATGTACAAGCCTAGGCCTGGTGTAGAAGCAGAGAAAACCATAAATCCAGCCTACTGAGGAGAACACTAGAAATATTCCAAGAAAGCAGCATCCTACAATGTAACTGACCAACACCCCACAACATTGTCATCAAGAACTAGGAAAGTCTAGGAATGGTCACATCCTAGAGGAGCCTAATGTGGTATCCTGGATAGGATCCTGGACCAGAAAAAGGACACTAAGGAAAAAGGAGTAGTACTGGTGGCACAATGGTTAAGCACTCAGCTGCTAACTGAAAGGTTGGCAATTTGAACCCACTGAGCAGCTCCATGGGAGAAAAGACCTGTCAATTAGCTCTCATAAAGATTACGGCCTAGCAAATCCTATGGGACAGTTCTACTCTGCCTATATGGTCACTATGAGTCAGAACTAACTCAATAGCACATAAGAACAGCAAGGTAAAAAACTAATGAAGAGGGGAGGGAAGGGAACGCTGTTAGATAGAGTTAAGTATGGATTTGAGTGAAAAGAAGGGCAATGTACCAAATGTGAGTGACCAATATGGCAGCATTGAGGATGAGAAAGACATAGAGAGGTACATGGGAGGTACAGACAACAAAG
>NW_006921669.1:10568578-10599112 GCF_000298275.1 Orycteropus afer afer
CATTGTGGTAAACTGTGGTCAATGTCATGAGACAAAGTATATGTAAACTGCTGTATGGAAAGTGAATTTGCTCTGTAAATCTTCACCCAAATCATAATTAAAAAAAAAAAAAGGAAAAGGAAAAAAAAAACCTAATGAAAAGTGAATAAACTTCAGGCTATATTAATAACAATGAATAAATAATAAAATTATAACACATTTAACACACTAATATTAAGATTTTAACAAGCAAGGAAACTGGGTATAGGGTATAATGAAATGGATTCCTTTATGTGGCCTGTGGCTTTGGTTCTTTGGAAAAACAGCTTGAGAGGTTTTTCCCTAACCCTTAGTTTTAGACCCCAGAGGATAAGTTGTATACAACTTGGTTTGATGATTTTTGTCTGCTCCTGGGCTGCAGCCTGCCGTTATTGGTATGTACCTTGAAGGGACTGGTCAAGAGACTATGCAAATGAAGTGTCTGTAGCCTATTACACAAATGAAGTGTCTGTGGCCTGCCAAGAGAGGATTAGTCAGTTCATGAGGTAGGTGAGCCATGCCTTGAAATTGACCAGGAGTTTGTGAATATATACAGCTGGTCCCACAGAAGTTTTGGAGGCATACAGGATGCAGGAAGAGAAGCAAAAGGAAGAAAGAAGCAGCACAGAGAAAGAGAAGGCAAGGAACTTCCTAAAAGAGCTATACCCTAGGTGATAGGCCATACTGAAGACAGAAAGAGATCCAGAAGGGGACCCAGGGGCAAAGCCAGGGACAACAGGCCTTGAAGGGGTCTGTAGTGGAGGTGGTGGTCACAGATGGCAGGACCACACAGAGCCTGTCCTGAAGGGTAGTGAGGAGCCTGTCTCAGGGGGCCGAGAGAAGCCTGCTCCTCGTGTGACTGAGTGGAGGTCTGTCTTGCTGAGCGGAGCTGAGCGAGCCGTCTTGCGCTGAAGAAGGCTGCTGTTGCTTCTTTCTTTCTTGAGTTTTCCCTATGTGCTTCCTGATCCTGATCCCAAGTTGCATCCTGTTCCTTAAGAAACCACTGAAGCATGGTCTGTGAGCTCTGTGTGGCCATTGCAACGGCTTATGGAACCCAGCAAAGTGGTAGAGAGCACTGTGGGAGGGACGGCTGGTGTCAAAATTGGTAAAAAGGTTGGAGAGTAGAGGTATATCTCACCTCCACCTCATGGGAATCAGCTTGGGGCTGGTCCTGACCATTATCCCCCACGAAGATAGACAGGTTCAGATGCCACTACCGTACCACAGGGGTATATGGAAACTCTGCACCATCTTCAGTTTTTCTATTAATCTAAACCTATTCTTAAAACAAAATTAAAAAAAAACATAAAGTCTATTAATTTAAAAATATCCAGGCTCTACCACTCACTATTTATATACCAAGAAACAAACCAAGCTCTCTGCAGAAGTAGATTGTCCAACCTTCCTTCCGAGGAGTGGCTGGTGGGTTTGAACCTCCAGCCTTCTGGTTAGCAGTGAGATGCCTTAGGCACTCTGCCACCAGAGCTCCTACTATTTATGTAAGTATCACTAAATAACTCCCCTCTGTGCCTCAGGATCTCCTTTGCAAAGTGGGATTACTGGTTCTATTACCTGCCTCATAAAGTTGGGGGAGGATTCAGCAACCAAGGTGTATGAAGCGTCTAGTCCAATGCCTGGAATACGAGTGGCACACCAATGTGGGCATCATCATTATTATTCCAATAGGATAAATAGAGGGACAAATTGCTCTTCTTTTTAGCAACCATCTCAACTGAAGCAGCTCCACGCTTCCCCGGTTCCTGACCTGGCAATTCTGAAGCACAAGTTACTAGCAGTAGAGGCTCTAAAATCACCCCAAACTCACGCCCTGGGATTGGAGTGGGGACACAATGAATCTGCTGCAAAGAAAAATCCATGCAAGGTCACCAAGCAGGGAGCAGACGGCCCCTCACGCCCTGCTGAATGTGATAAAGTACCCCAGAGGATGCGATTATTTCAATATGGCTAGCGTTTGCCTCATACATCACCCACACATACATGTAAAGTGAATCGACGTAAAATTAAATGGTAATGTTGCTCTGTTTGTGCTGGAGAGATGGATTCATTTCCTACGTGACTTGGAATATTCTACTGATTTTGGCAGAATGGGGCAACGGTTTACATATGCAGTAAATGTTACCATAGAGGAAGTGTGACCAGGGAACCAACTACTTCCACCACAAAAATGTTAATGCATTTTTCTCATTTACTAGTTAAGCATCATATGACAACTTGGGCACTTTTACCTAGAAATGATTACAATGGGATTAATTTATTCACCCAAATCCCACACTCATAAAAAAAAAGCAATTTTTCACAGTGTGTAACATTATCAGGGGCCATAATTTATGGCTAAGGGGTCATAGCTTTATAATAAGGGTTTTCTGAAGTGGTTGGGAAAAACCTACAATCCAGCCCAAGGACTTTGACCAACATGTCTGAAATATGAAAAAAAAACTCAAGTCAAACACACTATCAATGGCAGCGGTCCCCTGTTACCACTAGCCCACCCCAACAATTAACAGGCTTGGCTTGCCTGCCAGAAGCCAAACTATGATTTATTGTCCTCTTCAAATTAATGAAAGCAATGCTATCCACTGTGAATTCCGGTATTAATCCATGTGGGAAAGAGCTGATGTTTTAAAATGGCCATGTGAGTAGGCTGCACTTTTAAACCCACATTCTTTGAACCTTAATTCTCAACCCAGGGAAGCCTCTGCTTTCACCCAAGCTCTCCGGAGAAGAGCCCGGTCCTGTGGCACGGGAATCTCCCACTGCGGGCATTTCCGCGCTGCATTAATTCAGCTCCATAAACTTACCGAGACAGCAGGAGCAGGAAGCCAAAACAGGTCATTTTACAGAGAGGAAAACTAAGGCCAGAGGTCAAAGCAACTGGCCCAAGCATCCCCCAACTGGGAGCAAGCCTGCCAGAAGCAAAACCCAATCTTTCGTTCTACCGATATTTCCTGAGATTAGAGGTCGTTCTGACCATGGTTAGGTTTAGTTTCTTTGTTTCAGCTTTAACTAAAAGCTTACAAATCAAAGTTGCATACAACCGCAGATTTTTTTACTTCTCTTGAAAATCCCAAGGATCTGGTAACTCTGAGTCCCAGTTCCTGCCTGGCTTCAATCTGCGGAGCTGGGCAGTGGCTTCTCGTGGCTGGTGGGCATGTGGTCTACATGAGCCCACAATAAGGAAGCTCTTTCCTTGTACTACTTCTGACTGGAGACCTTAGACTTGCTACATTTCCTCTGCAGCATATTCAGCTGAGATTTAAAACAATATACATGTATCATATATGTTACCATATGATGCATATAACAGAATGCACATATGTGTGTATGTAGGTACCAGAGAGAGGGAAGTGGTGGTTCAGTGATAGAATTCTCTTGCCTTCTGTGCAACGCACTTGGATTTGATTGCCACAAACGCGCCTCATACGCAGCCACCACCCATCTGTCTGAAGGCTTGTGTGTTGCTATGGTCCTGGGCAGCTTACAGCTGAGCTTCCGGGCTAAGCAGAGTAGGGAGAAAGAGCTGATGCTCTACTTCTGAAAATCAGCCAATGAAAACAAAGGTTGTATCAGCAACCAATCATGGGGAGGGTGAAGGACTGGGCGGAGTTTCATTTGGGCCAGTCTTTAAGGAGAGGAGGCATAAGCCATGGGCCCAACACTCCCTACAGGCAAAGCAAGCAGAAAGTGGGCGCTCAGTAGAGGCGAGCTGGCTGAGAATGGGGCCGGCCACCTGTTCCCACTGGCCAGGAGAACACAGACCCACCAATGGAAGCAGTCAGGGTCAGCAGGCAGGACCCCATCTCAGCCCTACCTGAGCTCACTCAGCACTCCACCTGGGTCCTGACTTTCTATGATGTTCTTGTGCATTTTTAGAGCAGTCGGAGACGGTGCCACTCTTGTGCTTAAAATCCATCACTGACTTCCCGGCTCTCAGCCTGGACTACCACCATGGCCTCCTCTCCTGGTTCATGTCACACATCTCTCTCCTGTCCTGGAACATGAGGCTGGGCTCGCCGAACACTCTTCCCTTGAGAGTCCTCGGCTGTTCCTGCAGGCCTTCTAGTAACGGGTCCTTCTTATCAGTTTCTGATCTTCACATCTACAGTGGCCCTCCCAGCCACCATCACATCACCCTGAGCTATTTTCTTCACTGCACTTATCTCTCTCTGTAATTACTTGACTTCTTTCCATACTTGGCTCCAAATCCCTCTCCAAGCTGGACTATAAATTTCATGAGAAGAGGGACCTCTGTTGTCCTCATGACAGAGGCAAAACGCCTGGCCCATATTTACCAGTTGCAGAATAAAAGACCATAAAGTGTTCAAGCTGGGGAAAACAAAACCTCTCCATTAGCAAGATCCCAGCTCCAAGTGAGAACTGAGGAGGAATAAAGGCTATGGCTCTTTGGGCTCCAAGAGCACAGAATTAACTCAATGGTGAGATCTTTACACTGTGCCCACTTATGCTTTAAAGTGCTCTGATGCTTGGCATTGCTCTGACTTCCAAGCCATTCACTCAGGTTTCTGTTCGATCCAGAATTAAGGTTCAGCCTATGGATGTGCATTCAAAAAGTGCTTCAGTAACTTCAAATGAGGCGTGCACGTGTAGTCCTGACTTCATCATTATCAAATGATTGGTATAAAAGTGCTCTAAAACTCAAGATTCTACACACAGAAGCACATACAGCATCTTCAACTGCATTTGATGTGGTAGAGAGCAGTTATATGGCACTTTGGAATTTCTGAGAGCCATCCAACATCTCATGAGCTCTGTGGGCAACTGGAAATGTGGGTTGAGGCTGCTGGAACTCGTATTCTCGAAAGGCTCAGCTGTGGACCCCAGGAGTCCTCGACTGTCCTCATACCCAGTGGGCTACACGCCATAGCAAGTAGCATTTACAGATGAAAGAACTAAACTATGAAATGGCATGGGAGCAGGGTAGAGGCACGCTCCCACGTGCACACACCACAGCACGCAGAAAAGCCCAGCAGTAGCTGCAGCGCTGTCACCTACTGTAACAAGATTGATCTGTAGTGAAATAAAAGATAATGCAATCCAGAGGAAATAACTCCTGTTTCCTCAGAGAATGTCGGATGTTGTCAACCGTAAGCCTACCTCGCTCCTCTGCCTGCCATGGTACACAGCAACCCAAACATCAGGACCCCTCTGGGGTAAAGGGGCTTCAGTTACTTACAGCAGGAAACACACATTTCCAAAGCAGCACCTCCCCCAGCTTCTCATGATTCCTTGGCCACAGCAAAAACAAACAGGATCTGGATGCCACAGCAGAGAAGAGCCACTGGGAGTCACCACTGGACAGATGGGCTTCCGGGGCTGGCACAGTGGCACCTGCTCCCTTGAAGTCACCTAGTTTTCTGCCAGTTTATTTGCAGCACAAAGCATCACTTCCATGTTGCCGGTTAATGGCACAGTTCTAGCAATAGGTTTCAACCATCGCGTTTTAGATTCTATCTGCAAGCTTCGCAGAACACTCTGTCTTGGTCTGATGTGACTGCTGCCGGCTGTATGTTTCACTGAGCATTAATTTCATAGGCAGGATGGCCAGAAACAAAAGGAAGGCACAGGAGGGGGGTATTGGCTGGCAAGTTCTTTGCCATCATTGGAATGAACGTGTCTCCATACAAAATGGTCCTATAAGGTCAAAGTTGTGTAAATGAGTCACAAAGGCAAGTTCAGTTCCCTCCATTTGAAATCCTAGTAATATCTTGCAAGGGAGCAGCCACCACCATGGCGTCACACAGGGCACCCCGTGCGAGCAGCTCCAGCCTCCAGCCTATGGTATGAAGTCTGCACAGCCAATGGCTTGTAGATGATGACAACTTTTGCTCTGCATATGCTTGTTAGTGACAAGCACAGCCCATCCACCGCACGGCGTGACTGATTAACAAGAGGCCAACATGACAGAGGCAGTCTGATAAGCTCTTTGGATACCCATGACCACAATGGCGAACGATGACCACTGTGCCCAGAGAGCCACATCTGATACCAGCTTCTTCTCCCCCCATTTTCTAGATGCCTCGCCACACATGCTCCAGAAAGGCTACTGAAGCTCACACGTTTCATGTTTCAAGAAGAGAAATGCAATTCAGCATTGGGTGGTGCCGGCTTTCTCGTTCATAGAAAAACATATTCTCCTCCCAGAGCGCCCCACTGAAGCCCCAATTTGTCAAGGAAGAGAACTCACAGCAGCAACGGGCCCTGACAGCAGCACTTTCATTACACCAACAGACACGGCACCTTTTCAATTTTGCTCATCTCTTAGTCTCTAGCCAAATGGAACTTATTACTTATAGCTTGTTGGGATTTATGAATTATTTATAAAAGTAGCTCTCTGACTCCACACTCCTAAAAGACAACATCATGGTCTCCTTGTCGTAACCCACAACTGTGCTTCTATCAGAAAGATACACCCTATAACACACTCTGCATGTTTAGGGTGAAATAACAGTTGTGGAAATATCAAGCCTGCAAAATTATTCGGAATCTATTTGTGGAATGCCTGGATGTATTTTTAAACCAGTCTCTTTTACTCTAAGGCAGCCTTGGATTCAAAAAAGACATAGCAGACGGGTGTTACAAACATCTTTCCCAGCTTGAATGCAAACAGTTATGCCCTGCTACTTTTATCAAGTCGTTTCAAACTGTGATGGAAAAAAGAAAAAAGGCAGCCCCCCTTAATGTGTGTCTAGCCGGTTAAATGACTCTATGACCTATGAGTCTCTCCCTGCAAGCAAGAACACAGTGGTTGGGCATCCGAATGGGGGACTGAAACACGGCCACTGTTAAGGCCGCCAGCTCGGCCAAGAGACACAGTCTAAGTTCAGGCTTTCCATCTCCAGCTCCCCAAGACACATGACCTTGGCTGGTGATAGCACAATAAGTCACTGCACACCCATGCCTGGCCTGTCTCAATCACAGGCCAGGAGCTGGGAGTTCACAAGGCACTGGGCTAAAGGGTACAAAGTGATGACACAGCCATGGCCTTGCCCACACCTCCATGACAGCAACATCTGTGAGCTGTCATATGAAGACCCAACCAACGCAGCAGCCAGTCCTGGTGCAGGAACCTCAAGGGACGGCTGGGGGGGGGCGCTGATGCCAAGAGCCCTTCCACCTGACCCGCCCAGAGACACCTACTCCTCACCAGCTTTGCAAGCTCCACCCCAGCCTGGCGCCTTCCCGGGGTCCAGCTACAGACCCCTCCCCAGTAACCCCACCTCAGTGGTCCAGTTCCCCACCCCACCCTCAGGCATGATCTGGAGGAAGAAGCCGAAGCTAGACAGCAGAGGCCTAGGGAGGCTGACATCACCTTGGGCCACCTCAAGCCACTGTCCTCACAGTGCCCCCTAAAGCCCACACGCTATCTCCAGAGAAAATGCAAATCCAATAGCCCCTGCAAACACTACACCCTTGTTCCCAAAGAAACACGGTCAGTGGAAAAACCACAATATGCAGTGAGACTTACCTTGCTGAAAAACATCTGCCAGGAGAAAGGAAAAAAGGGGAGGGGAGGAGACGGGAGGGAAGGAAAGTGGAGGGGGAGGAATGGGAGAGAGAGAGAAGAAAAAAATGTCAGTAATGATGTTGAGTATGACAGCGCCGATCATCACAGCTAACACATGCGGACTCTGCTTAGCACTCTACATGAAACATTTCCTTTAACACAGAAGACGGTAGTTACGAGCTCTGGTTCTGGAGTCAGACGTCCTGGGTGGAAATCCTGGCTCTACACTTGTGAACTCTGTTACTTACAGTTTCCAAAACTACAAAGTAGACAGGAGTATTAGAAAGATTAACCATTTTGTCTCGTGCATTTTAAGGGCTTACAACAAAACCTGGCACATAGTAAAATTATTAACTTATTATTATTCACAGTGACCCTATTTATCATCCCCATTTATAAAGGGAAACTGAGGCTCTAAAAGGTTAATAACTCATCCAAGGCCACAGAGGAGAAGGGATGGATCCAGGACTGACTCCAGGAACATCTGATTCCAGAAACCATCTTCTTACCCACTACTAAGCCACCTGACTTAGTTTATAAAAAACAACAATACCAAGAGAATAAACAGGAAGTGCCTTTAAATATGCTAAAGTTTAACCTTTAAATCATACAAGCAATACTTCTATATGAATTTTCTACATTATAACCCACAACTAATAATATCAAGTCTTCACACTAAATCCTATGTCAGTCTTAGAAAAAGTGACAACATATTAATTTATTTTTTTCAACAAACATTTGAGAGGCTCTTCTATGCCAAACACCAATACAAATAACATATTGCACTGGGCAAGTCTGCTGAAAAAAGAGCTCTTTAAAGTGTTAAGAAGCAAAGATGTCACTTTGAGAACTAAGGTGTGCCTGACCCAAGCCATGGTATTTTCTACAGCCTTATATGCATGCAAAAGCTGGACAATGACTAAGGAAGATTGAAGAAGAATTGATGCCTTTTAATTATGGTGTTGGCAAAGAATACTGACTACAGCATGGACTGCTAGGAGAATGAAAAAATCTGTCTTGGAAGAAGAATTAACAGCCCAAATGCAGTTTAGAAGTGGGATGGCAAGACTTCGTCTCACATGCTTTGGACATGTCATCGGGAGGGACCAGTCCCTGGAGAATGACATCATGCTCAGTAAAGTAGAGTGTTGGTGAAAAAGAGAATTGACAACCCTCAATGGATGGATTAACACAGTGGCTGCAACAACAGGCTCACATAGTAGTGACTGTGAAGATGGTATAAGACTGGGCAGTGCTTGGTTCTGTTGCACAAAGGGTCACTATGAGTCAGACCCAACTTGACAGCGCCTACCAACAACAAAAAAAAACAAATTATGGTGCTAACAAACACGCACCTAACAAGTATGGGAATAAGTGCTTGGTCCACAGGGCACAGGGCAGGTGCTGAACCAGACTGAGAGTCTGGGAGGTTTTCCTGGAGGAAGTGACATTGAAACAGACTCCTCAAGAATGAGGGAAAATTAACTTGGCAAAATTTGGAAGATGCATGACTCTACTGCGGC
This sequence comes from Orycteropus afer afer, assembly GCF_000298275.1. Taxonomy (NCBI): domain Eukaryota; kingdom Metazoa; phylum Chordata; class Mammalia; order Tubulidentata; family Orycteropodidae; genus Orycteropus; species Orycteropus afer. Next base: position 10,577,663 of record NW_006921669.1, read on the forward strand.
AGAAAAGAATGGGGATCCTAGCATAATTCAGCTGACCTGACCTGGCCACCTAGCCATCCCTTTACTCTTTTTAAGTATCTTTTTTATTGTAGCATAACATTCTTACAGTAAAGTACACAAATTGAAATTGTACAGGGAAGCAAACAGAGCTGTGTAAACAGCACCCAGATCAAGAAACAGTGTCCCCCAGAGGCCCTCCTGTGCTCCCCTTGTCACTAACATCCTCTCGCAAAGGGTGATCACTATCATGACTTCTAACATCATCCGTGAGTTTTGACCATTTCTGAACTTTACATAAATGGACTCACACATGATGCATTTATTTTATGTCTGGCTTCTTTGCTGAACCGTGATCATGGGAGTTGGCCATGCTGTTGCTACATGGTCTACTCATTCTCACTGCGGTATAGTAGTCCACTGTGTGACTGCACCCTAAGTTGTTTCTCCATTCTAATGTTGATGGACATTTAGATTGCAGTATTTGGAGATTAGGAATCATAACGAACACTTTTGTACATATCTTTTGATGATGTGTACCTATGCCAGGTGCTTTCTGACATCTCTCACATGCATTCTGGCTCTCTTTGCTTTAACCACCTCTCAATCACCCCAAAAGTATCCTTGTCTGCTTGCACTTTCTCCTGCAGTAACTTAGAGAGGGCAGAGACCCTGACAAGGATACCACAGAAATGGAAGCCAGTTCCTGCCCTGCTGCTGGGGCTATAAATAGGTACAAAACTTCTAGAAGACGAGTTTGACAGTATATATGGGAATGGAAAGCACACCGGTGGTGCAGTGGTTGAATGCTCGGCTGCTAACTGAAATATCATGGGTTTGAACCCACTAGCCACTCCATGGGAAAAAGACATGGCAGTCTGCTTCCATAAAGACTACAGCCTTGGAAACCCTATGGGGAAGTTCTGCGCTGTCCTATAGAGTTGCTATTAAGTTGAAATCAACTCAACAGCAGTGGGTTTCATATGGAAATGTTCAATATGCATTCCTTGATCCAACAATGCTACTTCTAGGAAATTAATCAAATTGAGTAACTAAAAGCACAAAAGAAGAATACAAGTGTGTTCATCACAGCATTATTTATATCGGCAAAACACTAGATATTGCGTCATTGTTCATCAAAAGAGAACTAAACCAAAAATAATACATCATATACAATGGATTATGATGCAGTCATTTAAAATGATTATTTACAGCCTTGGATTACATTTGAATGAAAACACCAGATAGCAAAATGGAATGTATATCCTGAACCAGTTAACATGTTCATGTGCATGTGCATGAAGAAAGATCTGATGGTCTTGGAAATGTTGTTTATCCTCAGGTGACAGAACCTGGGGTTGCTTTACTTTTAATATCATGAGATGCAAACAGTTAAGTGCTTGGCTACTAACCTAAAGGTAGGTGGTTCAAATCCACTCAGAGGCACCTCAGAAGGAAGGCCTGGCAATCTACTTCCAAAAGATCACAAACACTGAAAACTCCATGAAGCACAGTTCTCCTCTCTACCCGTGGGGTTGCCCTGCATCAGTGGCAGCTAACGGTGTGGTGGTATTTCTGCCTTATTTTAATATAATGCACGTGTCGTAGATTGATAATCTGAATGGTAAAACCAAAGTCATTTTCATCTTGAAAACCTAAGCACTGCAGCATCACACCTAATGCTGTGCTTTGTTGACAGCTGAAGCACCAGCCCCCACAAGGCCACAAAGAGCCAAGGGCCCACGTATGTTGTGGATAAAGCATGCTCTGGATAGGTTAACAGACTGCAGTATCCATGGGAGCGGTTTGCATTCCACTGGGACACATGTGACCCCACGAGGAGTGTCAGGAGCACGTAATACACATGCTCCCAAGGACACACCCAGGCTAGGGGCTGTGGCACAGCTCACAACTCCTGGGAGCTGGCTAAAATATCACCCGTTCTCTTACACTCGGCAAAGCCAACGGGGATGTGAACAGACCATATTGGTGCTATGACAGGGCAACCTGGACTCGGCTCTAATTTATACATGTTCCACATTATTCTCTAACCTCAGTAATGCATCACTAGTACAAATTCTGACACAGCAGAGTGTGGACTGCCACTGACCTCCAGTCCCCTGACATTGCCCGGGGACAGTGAGACAGTGTATGACCAGCTCCCTAAATCCCTACACCAGTTCATTCACATGCATTTGTTTCCTGGTGCACCCACCCTCTGACCTGGAGGAGTCCTCCCACTCAGGCTTCAAATGTCAGCGCCACCCTGACGTCTTTGCAGCTCCTTTCCCCACAGAGAGAAAACTCACTGTTTCCGCCTCGGTGACCCTCCAGTGATGTGTGCATGCTGCAATTACAGCTCATATTCTAATTAGTTATTTATGCAGACCAGAAGCTCTTCAGGGTAAGAGCTCCGTGTCTTAATCACCTTTGTGGGTCCTAACGGCCTGGCCCGGGATGCTCCCCGACAGGAACGAGGAAGAGAGGCTCCAGTGCCTTACCACTCATCTGACCCAAGCCCCTCATTTAACAGATGAAGAAACTGAGTCCCAGAGAATTCTGGGATTTTTTTCAAGGTCATACATGGAGTTATGGCTGAGCCAGGACTGCACGAGATTCATTTACCCTTAATGAAGCACAAAAGCTCATCCCTATTATTAGCCAAGTACAAATTAGAGATTTATCATCCTCCTCTAATGAATACAGACAAAAATTTCCACCCTTGAAAACATCAGCGAAATAAGATTAGCCTTTCAAATACGGATCCCGTCTCGACATCCGTCCAGAATTCTCAACCTCCTCTCCATGGCCTTCAACAGAGAGAACTTCCTTCAAAATTCAGCCCTGATTGGAATCACTGCGAAGTATCAATGGGCAGGGAGGGAGGAAATTCAGGCAGGGCTAGTGACCCTCCTCCTCCTGATTCCATTGTATATTTCACGCTTTAGCGGACAAATCCGCATAGAGTACAATTCATATCTTCTCTTCCAAAAACATCTTTTGTATTTCGTATAAGCTTCGTTCCTTTTTTTAATAAAAACCCTTTTCCAGCTTCATTTACATTTCGCACCTTTTATTCAAATGTAAATTTTAATAAACACTCGTATAAATATTGCAACAATTTTGCACATGAGCTATCTTGTAATTTACACTCTAAATTTATGTCTTTTGTGATCTCTGGCATAAATCATTCCGTCCTTAGCATCATTTAGCTCTTTGCTCCGTATAATAATGGCTTGGGTACCTTCTTTAAAATATCACTTTCCCAGACTGAAACAGCCTTCCTGACTCCAGCTCACATGATTCACAGCCAGAAGAACAAACATAAATAAACAAATAAGTGAGAAGAAGGTGGTTTCTGTGCTGGTTGGCTCCCATTTACCTGAAACAAAAATTGTGGCCCTAAGAGGATATTAGCCATAGAAATACTCCCACCATTCTCTACTCTGCTGCTCATGCCCCGCCCCCAGACCATCCCCAGACCATAGGGAGGACTCGCTTAAAAAGATTCAAAGGGCCCAACTATAAGTATGATATTTTCCTTTCAGACTAACCAATCACAGATGATTACTTGGGGGTCAATCATTTTCACTCTCTGAGTTTGAGTTTCCTTGCCCGTGACTTGCACATGTCCTAATACCCTAGCTATGGTGTTACAAGGGAGCTCTGGTAGCATAGCGCCTAAGGTACTTGACTGCTAATCAGAAGGCTGACAGTTCAAATCCACCAGCCACTCCTCAGAAGGAAGGTTAGGCAATCTCCTTCCATAGTGATGTTGCCTCGGAAACCCAAGGAGAGGTCGCTATGAGTCGGGTCTGATTCAACAATACATAACAACAACATGGTATTACAAAAAAAAAAGCATTACTGTCGAGTGGATCCAACTCATAGGACCTTGTAGGACATAAGAGAACTGCCCCACAGGGTTTCCAAGGTTGTAAACGTTTACAGAAGCAGACTGCCTCATCTTTCTCAGGCAGGGCAGCTGGTGGGTTCAAACTGCAGAACTTTATGTGAGCCGCCAAGTGCTTTAACCACTGCACATGCAGGGTTCCTAGGCCATTGTGTTGGGAAGGTGAAATTAGATAATTTATGCCAACCATTTCCGATTATCTGCTGTGGGGAATTACTCTGAAGAAAAGACTCAGAGCCATCTTTTCTGGTCTCACTGGAATTGGAAATCATAAAAGTACAGTTGGGAGTTGGGTCATCCACCAACGCCAACCCTAGCCCCAATGAGGTTAAGCCCAGAGGACACCAGGGACATTTCTGCAAAGGAAATGAACTCTTTCAGACAAATCTCTGCTCATACTCACTTCCCGAGGGAGAAAAGCTCAACCCCAATCATTCAAGTGAACAGAGCAAGCCTGTTCCCCAGCTGCCACCCCCACCCCCCGGAGCCATTCTGGTCCCATGGATACGTGAAGGGGCATGTACAAGTTGGTGACTCAGATGTGGGAAGAAAAAATACAACAGAAGGTGCTCCCATTTGTCCTTCTGAGCCCCGATGTCCTGTTTCTTCAGTTAAGAATAAGCATCAAAGAAAGATACTTGCCCCCTCCCCCTCAGCTACTAAGAGATTCACACCCCAGAGATCTTTAATGCACAGATTCCTCCAGAGATAGGGGCCATAAAAATGGACTAGATTATTTATTAGTATTAATAAGTTATGGCAATTAGGCTGGGTGATTCCTAAACGTTGCTGATTAAAACTTTGAGTGCTACTCATCCACATGGTTAGTGTTTACCTCTATTAAAAATGATTTAACTACACTCTGGGTGAACCCCTCTCTCGCGCCTGGGTTAATAATTAGCAGCACGCAGAGCCATGCGGGTTAAGTGAATTGGTGTTCCTTTATTTATCTATTGCTTTGTTTTATGAGGAGGAATGGATGGCAGTCTTATTGCCCATTCAGTCTACTTGGAATAATTTACTATTTCAATCCACAGTCCATAACTATGGTTAGAGAAACCCTCACTATTATTACAAAATCACACTTAGCTTACTTCCCACAGCATTAAAGACATGCCAAATGGTGAAAGCATGCATGACTTCCAGAAGACTGGGGAGGCAGAGTCACTAGTCCTCAAACAATATAATCATACTACTCTCGGTTTTGCTGTCTTTTCTAGGTTAAATTATATATGAGGGGAGTTTAGTTTCTTGAAAATGCATGCACTTAACTCCCATTTAAGAAGTCTCACCTAGGGAGACAGCTGTCTTGCTAGTTCTCCTGTGGTTTGAGCTACAGAAAGAAAATTCTCTTTCAAGTACAAGTGCTTTTACAGGAAAGCACTGTAAATTTTACTGGGGCCCGGCTAATCAGGGGCCACTGAAAGGGTCTAGGGAGCGACTGATTCTTTGAATAGGGACCAGGCTCCCCATGAACCAAAGTCAATTTCATGATCAGCAAGCTCTGTCCATGGCTATGAAGAGGAACTGGAGTCTACTCTACATTCTCCCCTGCAAATCTCTGTGAAGTCACTCTTTTCTTTTCTGTGCTGAACAGTGTGACCCGCTAATGGCTCCCCTCTCACTGGCCTATCAGCACTCCAGAGTAGTTCTGCTTCAACATGACAAAGCTCAGGTCCAAAAATGGCAGGTGGGCTTCCAAAGGAAGGCAAGGGCTGACTCTTCTCCTAAAGATGACCTAGTGCGGTGTCATCACATGACCTGGAATCAGATCCAAGCCCCTACCATGTGGAAACCTGGTAAGCAATCAACCTCTTCCAGCGTCTATGAAAGGAAGATGGCTGGCATAAGCTTTCTTTACACCATAGGGAGATCATAAAATCTAATCAAGTTAATCCAATCAGCATAGAACACATGGGCTTTGGGGTCCGATAATACTAGATTCAACTCCTGGCTAGGCCATGTGATACTGAGCTGGTTATTTAAACTCTCCGAGTCTCAACTTCCACATTTATAAAATGGAGATACTAAAATCCATCTTTCAGAGTTCCTGTGAGGAAAACCCAAATCATGCAGGTAAAGCATTGAGCGCACAGTGGTTGGTTTATAGAACACGTTCAGTAAATAAAAGCTAATGTTATTATAACAGCAAGCAATAGAGCAGAGTGTAAAAAGCTCATGTCCTGGGGGCAGAGCAGGTTCCGCATCTGACCAGCTGTATAATCTTGGACAAATTCTGTAACCTCTCCAAGCCTTGGTTTTCTCTCATCAGTTACATGCAGATAATAATTGTTGTTGTTGTTGTTATGTGCCGTCGAGTCGGCCCCGACTCATAGCGGCCCCTCCTTGGGTTTCCGAGGCAGTATCACTACAGAAGTAGGATTGCCCAACCTTCTTTCCGAGGAGTGGCTGGTGGGTTTGATAATAATAGTAACAGTTAAATGCTGTGCTACCTCCTAAGCTACTATAAAGACTAAATGAGGAATGTGTGTAAAAGTACACAGTAACTAGTACACAGAAAATCTTACATAAATGGTAATGATATTACTCAACAACTATTTATTGATTGTCTAAACCCAAACAAAACTAAACTCATTGCCATCAAATCAGATCCGACACATAGCGACCCTCCCTTGGGTTTCCGAGCCAGTATCATTACGTAAGTAGATTGCCCAATCTTCCTTCTGAGGAGTGGCTGATAGGATTGAACTGCCAGCCTTCTGGATAGCAGTCAAGTGCCTTTGGCACTGCGCCACCAGAGCTCCTATTGTGAAAACCTTTGTGGCCTATCTAGGGCCCTACCAAACTCCAAAGTCAATCCCAAGTATTACCGTATTCTTATGAAATAATAAGGGGCAACCACGAGTTATTTTTAAGCTCAGAGATCAAAGACCCCAAATGACGGTGCAGAACTGCCCCACAGAGTTTCCAAGGTGATTATCTTTATGGAAGCAGGTTGCCAGGTTTTTGTCCCACTGGTGGGTTTGAACAGCACGCTTTTTGATCAGCAGCCAAATGTTTAACCATTGTGCCCTCAAAAACAAAACAAACAAATGATCTGAGGGGTTGTGATTAGAACCAGAAGTTCCAGAAACCCAGTACCAGAACCTGGTCTTTATTCTCAGTACCAATGACCTCTCTGATTCCCTTTCTCCTCTGGACCTGTCCTTGCTTCTCAAGGCCACCACTGAAGGACCCCATCCAGCCCCACACTGGGCTCTGACCACTATTTCAAGCCACGCTCCCTGTAGGCCCAGAGTTCAAAGAGGTACGGACTGTAGGGGGCAGCTGAGTTGGCAGTACTTCAAAGAGACCCACTCCATTCTGCACAGTGAGGTTCTATGGAGAATTTGCCCAGGAAAGGGGTTCCACTGCTTTATTAAATAAATCAGCTAAAGTTTGGACACAACAAGCCACTTAAGTGGAGCCCCTTCCTGAGCAGGTGCAGGTCTGTGCTCTCCTGGAACAAAGCCAGAGTCAAGGGCTCTGGAGCCCCCGCTTGGCCTCAGTGGCACCACACCGGGGCATTGATTAGGCTTCTGTGTCTCCAAAACCAGACAGCTCAGGCAGTCATGTGGCCATTCAGCCAGTATCCGTGACCTCCCACATCCTCCAGGTACCTCAAACTGAACAGAACCCAGCGAGTCTTCATAACAGCTTTAAGGACCAAGCAGAAGGTTTATCACCTCCTCAGTGTATACCCCTCAATGCCAAAGCCCTTATCACTCTCCTTTTTCTTCTCCATCTCATTTGGGATGCAGGCAGGGTGAAGTTCTTTTATTTCCCTCACTCCTGGCCTCCCCTCCCTCTTATCATGTAAGAAATGAAGACCAACACTTTGCCTGTCATTGTCATAACATCTGAAGGCACACAGGTGCTCAGGAAATGTCTTATATTTGTGAGGGAAAAAAAAAAAAAAAAAAAGGCCCTGAAGTATCTTCCTGCTACGTTTTCTAGGCAACGTGCAGCCAACATCAATCTTGGACTACATGCGTGAAACCCATCAGCCCACACAGGCTGGGAAAGGTAGCGCAAAGGACTCAAGCTAGTGAGTCCCTAACGTTTTTATGATGCTCCATTCCTAGTATATCTCATTCCTAGCACAGAGGGATAAAGCTCTTAACTACTGAAAGAACATAAAAAAATAGATTTAGGAATAATACTTTTTTATGATTGCATTCTGTATACTGTGAAAGTTATGTTCAAATCTGCTACTACTTTATGGAGCTGATAAAGTAGAACAGTATGGCTTCTCAGTTCAGAGTGTATTTTATATCCATTTACAATGTTTTCCCTTAAATTGGATTACTTTTTGAGTAATTATAATAAGACTAATCTGGGCTTAATGAATTCATGTACAAATACTTTAGACTGCATTATTAAACCTCTATGATATGAAACTATATTAAACTCAATCCCTCTAGCAAGCAGTGTTTCTCTTTAAAAAGAATAGCAGATACGTCTTTCTCTGAAGTATTTCAGATCAGCTAGCTGAGAAATCATAAGACGCCACATAAACAGCCCAAACAAAAGAAGAAGCTTCAAATTCCTCCAAATGTACATAATTGGGCATTAGCTTAGAATCACGAGAAGTACTTTTATTAAGCATCAATATGAGCAAAGGTTGGAAGAGTGGGTCCAACTTTCAGAAGAAATCATGTTTAGCTCTGACTGAAAATTACATACAATCGCTATTTTGGTAAAACACGAAAAGGGAGTCAGAGCTATCACGGCTTGTGTTCTAAAAGGTCTCTAAAGACAGTCATCCAAATACCTGGATTCTAGTCTCCACCGTGGGCAAAACCACTCACCCACTCCAGCACTCAGTTGTACCACCTGCAAAATGATTTGTCTGAGCTCATCTCTCAAGCCCCTTTTAGTTCCAAAACATGACAGTTTTAAGTTTAAAATTACACACGTTATATCAAATGGGCTCTTACTGCATATAGCTTATCATCTTATCTAAGCTAAATTACATTCACAGAAAAAAGTTTCATTCCCTGCAATTCACATGCATCCACAAACACATCCATAATATGACTGGTGGTTTCAAATTTATCCCAAGATATTATCTCAGTGGTGAAGTATTTTCCCTATTACAGAGAAATTATAAACCATCTGAAACCTTTCAGGTTGCAGTGCCTTCTTGAGTCAATTCCCCTCAACCCCTGGTAATACACTTCCTGAAACATGCGCTTTCACCTCCATTTCTAAGTCAACTGTTGGATTTTATCACATATGTATTCCTCAGGCAGGTATGTGAGAGCCAGGCTGGATATTTACAAATGTCCAGCAGCTAAACCTCTTTGCCAGGTAATTGTTATCAGGATGGGCAACTTTAAAGTAAGCGTAAGAGACAATGGCCATCATCATTATTCTGATGGCTTGGCAGAAATGACTATCAGGAGAGCTCCCAGGAGCCAGAGACAATTAAGGTCTGAGTTCTCAAAAGCTGCCTCAACATCAAGCACCACTGATCAGAATGATCTGGGAGTAAATCTGTTTCAGCAAATTGGCCCAAGTCTTCTTCAGTAAGGAGGTCTGGCCACGTGAGACACTCTGACCTGAGATGAGTTTCGGGAGGCACAATTTCTAGCCTGGCTCTACCATGAATCATCTGAATAAACTTTGACAAACCCTTTAACCACTACGGGTTCTAAAGAGGGCTTGACCAAAAATCTCTACAACCCCTCTCATCCTACAGTTTTAGAAAGGACATCACCAGGATCTTCCTCAGGACCCTCTCCTATCTGCTCCCAAATCATCCTGCACATTTCCTTGGTACACTAATGAACACTGATAAGCACTGTGATGCCAAGGACCATTGTGGTGTTTTGTTTTGTTTTGTTTTGCCCATTACAGTCCCAAAGCCCAAGTACAAGACCAGGTTCCTTGCTGTGGTTGTTGCTGGTTGCTCAGATTCCTAGTGACCTCATGTAACGGAGAAGAACTGCCTCATAGGGTTTTCTAGGCCATGATCTTTCCAGAAGCAGATCACCAGGTCTTTCTCCCATGGAATGGCTGGGTGGGTCCAAACCACCAACCTTTTGGTGCTTAACCATCTGCGCCATCATGTCTCCCTACAAGAGCATAGTAGGCACATATGGATATTGGCTGGTGTTAGGTGCCATCTGAGACAGCTCAGACTCACAGCAACTCTATGCACAGCAGAACGAAACACTGCCCAGTTGTGTGCCATCCTCACAATCCTTGCTATACTTGAGCCCATCGTTGCAGCCACTGTGTCCATCCATCTTGTTGAGGGCCTTCCTCTTTTTCACTGACCCTCTGCTTTACCGAGCATGACATCCTTCTCCAGGAACTGGTCTCTTCTGACAACATGACCAAAGTAGGTCAGATGAAGTCTGGTCATTCTCGCTTCCAAGGAGCATTTTGGCTACACTTCCTCCAGGACAAATCAGTTCACTCTTCTGGCAGTCCATAGTATTTTCAGTATTCCTCACCAACACGATAATTCAAAGGCAACTTTTCTTCAGTCTTCCTTATTCATTCTCCAGCTTTCACATGCATATAAGGCTATTGAAAATATCATGGCTTGGGTTAGGCACACGTTAGTCTTCAAAGTAACAGCTTTGCTCTTTAACATTTTAAAGAGGTCTTTTGCAGCAAATTTGCTCAGTGCAGTATGATGTCTGATTTCTTGACTGCTGTTTCCATGTGTGTTGACTGTGGACCCAAGTAAAATGAAACCCCTGACAACTTCAATCTTTTCTCCATTTATCATGATGCTGCTTATTGGTCCAGTTGTGAGGATTTTTGTTTTCTTTATGTTCAGGTGTAATCCATACTGAAGACTGTAGCCCTTGATCTTCATCAGTAAGTGCTTCAAGGCATCTTCACCTTCAGCAAGCAAGGTTGTGTTACCTGCATAACGCAGATTAACAATGAGTCTTCCTCCCATCCTGATGCCATTTTCTTCTTCATATAGTCCAGCTTCTCAGATTATTTGCTTGGCATGCAGACTGAATAAATATGGTGAAAAGATAGAACCCTGACACACACCCTTCCTGGTTTTAAACTTGTTCTGGTCAAATGACTCCTCTTGGTCTATACACAGGTAGGTTCCTCATGAGCACAATTAAGTGTTCTGGAATTCTCATTCTTTGAAACGTTATCCATAATTTGTTATGAGCTACACTGCTGAATGCTTTTGCATAGTCAATAAAACACAAGTAAAGTCATTCTGGTATTCTCTGCTTTCAGCTAAGATCCATCAGATGTCAGCAATGATATTCCTTGTCCCATGTCCTCTTCTGAGTTCAGCTTGAATTTCTGGAAGTTCTCTGTCAATATATTGCTGCAACCATTTTTTAATTATCCACAGCAAAATTTTACTTGCATGTGATATTAATGATATTGTTCGATAATTTCCACATTCTGTTGGATCACTTTTTTTTGGAATAGGCACAAATATCTATCTCTCCCAGTTGGTTGGCCAGGTACCCATCTTCCAAATTTCTTGGCATAAATGAGTAAGCACCTCCAGTGCTGCATCTGTTTGTTGAAATATCTCAATGTATATTCCATCAATACCTTAAAAAAAAAAAAAACTCACTGCCATCAAGTCGATTCCGACTCATAGCGACCCCCCTTTGGGTTTCTGAGGTGGTAAATCTTTATGAGTTAGGTACTATGCCACTAGAGCTCCTGGAGCCTTGTTTTTCACCAATTTTTTCAGTGCAGCTTGCATTTCTTCCTTCAGCACCATTGATTCTTGATCATTTGTTACCTCCTGATACAGCTGAACACCAACCGGTTCTTTCTGGTGCAGTGACTCTGTGCATTCCTTCCAACTTTTGATGCTTTCCATGTCATTCAATATTTTGCCCATAGAATCCTTCAATACTGCAACTCAAGGCTTGAGTTTTTTCTTGATTTCTTTCAGTTTATGAAATGCCAAGTGTGTTCTTCTCCTCTGATTTTCCACCTGCAGGTTTTTGCACATTTTGTTATAATACTTTAGTCTTCTCACACTGCCCTTTGAAATCTTTTGTTCAGCTATTTTATCTCATCATTTCTTCCATTTGCTTTAGCCACTCTCCATTCAAAAGCAAGTTTCAGAGTCTCTTCTGACATCCACTTTGGTCTTTTCTTCCTTTCCTGCTTTTAATTACTGTTTGCTTTCTTCATGTATGATGTTCTTGATGTCATACCACAACTCATCTGATTTTCGGTCACTGGTGTTCAATGTATCAAATCTATTCTTCAGACAGTCTCTAAATTCAGGTGGAATATAATCAAGGTCATGTTTTGGCTCTCTCAGACTTGGTCTCATTTTCTTCAGCTTCAACTTGAACTTGCACATAAGGGTATTAATATTAAAGATACCTAATATGTTTTTCCACCACCCATCTGTCAGTATGTCATTCTGTGGGACCTATATGTTGCTTTGATGCTGGAAGCTATGCAACCAGTATTTCAGGATTATCATCCATGGTGGACAGGTTTCAATAGACCTTTCTGACTAACATAAGCTAGGAAAAAGAGCCTGCAAATATACTTCCAAAAATTAGTTAATGAAAACCTTATGGATCACAACAAGACATTGTCCACCTTACTTGCTTTGGACACATCATCAAGAAGGATCAGTCACTGGAGGAAGACATCATATTTGGTGAAATAGAGAGCCAGTGAGGGTGAAGGAGATTCTCAGTGACATGGATTGGAACAGTGGCCACGGTGATGACATGAACTTCCCATGAAACTGAGAATAATTCAGGAGTAGGCAATATTTTCTTCTGTTGTACATAAGGTTAGCATGATTCAGAGTCAACTCAATGGCTGCTACCCATCTATCTGTTTTCAGAGTTTCCACATTTAAGGCACTATAAACAGTCCCCAGATTATGAATGTCTGACTGACAGACAGCTCCTACTTCCCCTTTGTTGTTGTTGTTAATGTGCCGTCAAGTCAGACCTGACTCATAGCGACCCCTCCTTGGGTTTCTGAGGCAGTATCACTACGGAAGTAGATTGCCCCATCTTCCTTCTGAGAAGTAGCTGGTGGGTTTGAACCGCCAGCCTTCTGGTTAGCAGTCAAATGCCTTAGGCACTGTGCCACCAGAGCTCCTCACCACATCACATAGTTGCTAGTATTTTTCAGGGGGAGTTGGAAGTGAATAATTAAATGTGAAGTGTGGGTACTACAGGAATTGTTCAGAACGTAAGTCTTGCTTCTTGAGAGTAGTCCATTTTCTAAAGTCGCCCACTTACAGGCTCAGCGTGGCTAACACGGGCCTTCTGTCTCCATCTGTCCCACACCATGGCTGTGCCCACAGGACAGCATACTGAGCTGGGCTCTTCCACAACAAAGCCAGGCATTTCAGAGAGAAAGAGAGAGAGTATCAGAGCTGAGGACATCCTACAAACACCTCTGTAGCTGCAAAGGTGGACAGACCACAAGCGGAAACATTCTCATCCTTGTGATGAAGAGGCAGCCAGCGATGGATGTCACCGCCACCGATCACACTCCACTGATACCTTTACAAAAAAGAAGGGGAAGTTCCTTTGGCAGCTTCAAATTCTTTTAAACCTTTATGATAGTATTCACTGGCTCAACACAGGCATGAAATGTCAATGTCATTTTCATGAAGGATTGGTGCAGCTGGCTTGCCAGGAGCCCCCCTGAGAAAGGGATCCCAACCTCTTCCAGAGCTTAACATTTTTTCACAGTGCTTCCTTCCAGCCAAACAACAGACATGCATATAAGGTGAACATTTACACCAGGAAGATACACTCCTTAAAACAATCAACCAGGGGAGACCAGAAGGGCATTATTTGCACAGGGAGATACCTCAGAGGGAAGGGGTGCACAGGAAAGAAGGACACAAGGACACGGGGAAAGGGTAAACAGAAGGAGGAGGTGGGAAGAGAGTTTACATTATGGGGATTGCAGTCAAGGTCATGAAACAAAATGTGTATGGGAAATGAACTTGTTCTGTAAACTTTCACCCAAATCACAATTTAAAAAAAAAAAATCATCACACTTTAGGAATTTTTTTCTTCAGGCACTGTGGTCTAAGAAGAGAAACTTGATGGAAAGGGAAGATCATTATTCTTCAAGTGCAGAGAGCCAGGTGCTAGCTCCAGCTCCATATCTAACTGGTTATGGCTTAGCCCCTCTAAGGTACTTCCATTTCCTTGTTTGCAACTGAGGATACAATGTGCCTTCACGACTTGTTAAAGGGAAACATGAACTTGTGGACGTGATCCCACTCAGGAGAACTAAACTGACAATCTCTGAACCCAGAGATACTTCGTTAGTGTCCAGTGGACCCGATGTACTGTATTAAGCAGATGATAGACTCAAAGGTACCTAAAATGCAGCCCCTCCAACAAGGAACTTATATTGGAAAGGAAGAGGCAGATACTGAAGTAGAGGTGCTGGATTCTACACGGAGAGGGAAACAGCACAGTGAGGAGAACTTCCTGGACGGGGTTCTGAGCAGGCTTCATGGACCATGGAGGGCAGTCCAAAGAAAAAGCCAACACTTACCGAGACCCTACTCCATGCCAAGCCCTCTTCTAAGGCTTAAGTGTTTCATGCAATATTTCTCAAAACAGTATGAAGTGAATATCACAACACAAGTCCGAAAAAGGACAATAAGCTCAAAGGAAATTAAGATGACCTAAATAAACGCTGATGGCACTGGGAGGTTAACGACGCTCATCCTTCCAGGCTCACCATCTCTTCTCAGACCAAAGTACCTTCAAGGAAACACACACACACAGCCCATCATGGGAAGGGGAGGTGGCCGCGGCACCTGGTGCATCACATTCACTAAGTCTGCTTATTATTATTTATTTTTAAAATATACTTAAACAGCAGCAATCACTTCCAAAATGCACAAAAGAAAATATACAATTTTTAGAATAAAATTAATGTTTATAATGCGAATCAGAAAGAATTGAAGATACAACTGAGAATCAAATCACGCAGCACTGGAGGTGGCTGGAAAAGTCAAAGCCAAGTTCAGGGGCCAAGCTGATAAAAGGATCCCACTTGAGGCATCTCCATCCCCAAATCACACCCAACTCCCCGCTGATGGAGCCAGTGTCCTCTGGGTTAGAGAAGGACAGGGGCAAAGAGCTGGCTCTCTGTTGGGGATCCCCCAAACCCAATCCCCCCACCAGCCAGGGACCTGCTAATCCACCTCCTCCATGTTGCTGTAGGTGGGGGCTGAGCAGTCCACAGGGCGAAGCGCTCAGGGGCTGTCCATGGGGGAGCCGCCTTGGGGGCCTGGCAAGGGTCTAGTCCCTGGCTAGCAGCAGCCTCAGCTTTAGGGCCTAGGTCTGGGTGGTGCTCAGAGTGGCCTGCCCGGTGGGGCCTTTAATGTTTTTTAACATAAAAAATTAAATTATATATGTAGCTTGTATCGTATGTCCGTTGGACAGACAGCGCTGGTCTAAATCTTTAAAAATAAATGAATAACTGAAACTTTCCTGATATGTAATGTTTGGGAGGGTTATTTGATTCAGACTTCAAAATGGTAATTAACTGAGAAGTACACTCAGCAGTTATAAAACGCTGCTACTCTGTAATTACGGACCACAAATGGTTCCTTGTTTGCTGCCCTCTGCCAGTTGGTCCCTGGGATGACGGCGGAAGATAGTCGACATGGCCTTTTAAACGCTGGCATGCCCGAGTCTTTACAAAGCACAAATGTTTCCCAAATAAGGCAGCACCAGAGAACTTTGTCTGAACTCTTTAAGACTCATGATCAAAAGGGTTGCCTTTTGAAAATGATTCCAGTTTACACTGATACGCTAGACTGCTATTCGCAGAAAGGAAACTTCTCCTCAAAGGCATTTCTTCTAGAAGGGTCTTTGAGTTTCACCTGTGTCTTAGGTATCTAGTGCTGCTATAACAAAAATACCACAAGCAGATGGCTTTAACAACAGATACCTATTTTCTTGTCGTTTAGGAAGACAGACGTCTGAATTCAGAGTACAGGTCTATGGGAAGGCTTTCTCCCTCTGCTGGCTCTGGAGGAAGGTTCTGAGCTTCTGCCCCTGGGGGATCTTCATGTGCCCTGACATCTCTCTCCCCATCTCTGCCTGCTGCTGTTGTTGTCAGGGGCTGTCAACACCTGGGGCTGATTGCTGGGGCTCCAGCTCCCAGCAATGTTGCGTACAACAGAACAAAACACTGTCCGGTCCTGTGCCGTCCTCACAGTTTGTGCCAGGCTTGAGTCCATCATTACAGCCACTGTGTCAATCCATCTCATTGAGGGTCTTCCCCTTTGTGACTGACTCTCTACTTTACCAAGTAGGATAACCTTTTCCAGGAATTGATCCCTTCTGATAACATGACCAAAGAATATGAGACAAAGTCTAGCCATTCTCACTTCTAAGGAGCATTCTGGCTGTACTTCCTCCAAGACAGATTTGTTCATTCTTCTGGCTGGCCATGATATTTTCAGTATTCTTCGCTAACACCACAATCAAATGCATTCATTCTTCTTCAGTCTTCCTTATTCATTGCACAGCTTTCATAGGCATATGATGCTTTTGAAAATACCATGGCTTGGGTCAGGCACACCTTAGTGTGCAAAGTGGCATCTTTACTCTTTAATGAGTTATTTTGTAGCAGTTTTGCCCAATGCAACATGTCATCTGATTTCTTGACTTCTGCTTCCATGGGCACTGATCATGGATCATTCATCATTACAGCCACTGTGTCAATCCATCTCGTTGAGGGTCTTCCCCTTTGTGACTGACTCTCTACCAAGTATGGTATCCTAATTATCTAATTATCCCAGGGTCCCTGAAAAATGAAATCCCTGACAATTTCTATCTTTTTTCCATTTATCATGATGTTGCTTATTGACCCAGTTGTGAGGATGTTTCTTTTACCTTGAGGTGTAATTCATACTAAAAACTATAGTCTTTGATCTTCATCAGCAAGTGCTTCAAGTCATCTTCACTTTCTGTAAGCAAGGTTTTGTCATCTGTAGATTTTAACAGACTCTTCCTCCAATCCTAATGCCCCATTCTCTCTCTGCTTGCTATCTTGCATTTAATCTCTTTTATATCTCATAAGAGTTGATTCAAGATACACCCTACACAACACCTGTTCATTCACATCACAAAGACAACTCATTCCCAAATGGAATTAGAACCACAAGCATACAGGTTAGGATTTATAGCACATATTTTTGGAAGGCACAAGTCAACCCATAATCTGTGAGAGTCCTCCCACCTCCTCATCCCACCTTCATACCACACTTGTGAACCATGAATTGTTGAAGGAGGTTTTTGCTTCTCCTTCTGTAGCTCCCTCTCTGATACACAAGATCCAGGCATTGAGAACAGGGCCTGTGTATCAGAGGCAAATTCTAAACTTGGGCTCTGCTGAAATTTTATAAAAAAAAAAATCCAGAAGTGCATATGAACCCCACTCAAGGAAACAGAAATGGACCTCAGGTGTGGCAAGCTCTTGTGGTCAAGACGCCACCTCAGAGGAAAAGAGCTGAGATCCCACCAGCCATGTCTTGGTGCTTCTTCATTAACCAGTCAAAACCCAGAGAGCTATGTCAACTGACCCCTTCAGTCTCAGCTCGCTAGAGTTCAGAAAGCAGACTTGGAGGTGAAGTACTGCCCAGAGCCACAGTGCTGGTAAGTCATATAGCTTCAATTCAAACTCAAGCCTGCCTAATTCCAAAGCTAATGCCTATAATTAGCACTAAGCTGTACTGTTATTATTGGGAGCAGTGGTGGTTCAGCGGTAGAATTCTGCCTTCTGCGCAGAATTCTTCCGAGTTTTATTCCCAGCCAATGCACCTCATGCCTAGCCACCACTCATCTGGCAATGGACAGCTGTGTGTTGCTGTGAAGCTGGACAGGTGTCAGCAGAACTTCCAGACCAAGATGAACGAGGAAGAAAAGCCTGGTGATCTACTTCCAGAAATCAGCCAGTGAAAACCTTATGGATCCTAATGGCCCAATATGCAACCAGTCATGGGGATGGCAAAAGACCGGGCAGTGTTTTGATCCTTTGTGCATGGGGTCACCACAAGTCAACAGCTGCTAACAACAATACTGTCATTCTTTCATTTCTCAAACACTAGTTCCTGCTGTGTGCAGTGGGGATAGAAAATTAGAGTGATGTAGAAAAAGAAATATGAACTAGAAGCCTGCATTCTAAATGAAACACTATTAAATTCTTATATCTACTTCTGTTCAGGATCTCCAGGAAATTGGATAGAAGAGAATTTCAGTGGCTTAGATGCCTCCATTATGTACATTATAGAAGAGAACCTAATTATCCCAGGGTCCTTGATCTCTTCTGGGCACACATGGATATAAGTGGGAAACCGTCCATCTTTCCAAATCCTGTCACATTAGACCCCTTTCTGCTACATGCACATAAATGGGACAGCACCATGAACCATGTTTGTTCTAGGACCTAGGACAGGCCCTGCATTGCACCAAGTCCTGGCCATCTGCAAAGATGAATATACCACAATGTCTGCCCTCTAGGATGTTCCTCCTTTAGAGCCTATTAAGTTATTTTAAAAGGACTGTGTTTTGAGCAAAATGTACTGTAAAGAACAAAGCTTGCTTCTTGAGCCAGTCTGTGGCTTGAGACGTCCTCAAATTATAGCCATTCTTATGGAATGTACCTGACTCAAGAGTTTCAAAAGAACTGGCTGTAACATGGCTATTTCTAGATGGACTTGAGTAATCAAAGCCCTCATTTTCCACTCTCCACCCACCACTCCCATTATCTTCCAGGCCTCAAAATCAGTAAGCAATTGGTTGGCTTAGAAACCTCTGGGTGGTGTGATTTGGAAATTTAAGAGAATTATGATGGAAATGTGGTTGCAAACCACCCAATGTCTGGAAGAGGTTTAAAGTATCTCAATCATCTCCCAGCTAGAGACTCCTGAAGCCAAGGTGCCCTCAAAAGACTCCAGGGATACCAACCCCTTCTGTCTCTGATTGGCTGTGACCGGCAGAATAATGCCCGACCACAGATGTCCATGTCTATAGCCACAAAACCTGTGAACATGTATACTTTACATGGCAAAAAGGACTTTCAGAGGTGAGTAACTTACAAATTTTGAGATGGGGAGATTATCCTGAATTATCCATATGGATCCAATCTCATTACCTGAGTCCTTTAAGCAAAGCCCTTTTCCCTATGACATGTCCTGATGACATGTCCAAAGTAACCATGCCAAAGTCTCACCATCTTTGCTTCTAAGGAGACTTGCATTCTGGTTTATTTCTTCTAAGACTGATGTCTTCATTCTTCTAGCAGGCCACATTATAGTCAGTATTCTCTACCAACACCACAATTTGAAGGCATCAGTTCTGGTCCCAGCTTTTTCACGAGCTGGCTCTGTGACACAGCCAAGTTACATGTAACTTCCTAAGCCTCAGTTTGCTCATGTTTTAAATGATGAGGCTGAAGTAGATAACTGCTAAAGTCACAACTACCTCTAAAATGTTACTACTCAAAGTTATAAATTTACATGCACTGATGTGCCTTTGTATCATAAAAGGCATCAGGATAAGAAACAGCCGTCAAGAAATGAGACAACGTACTGCACTGGGCAAATCTGCTGCAAAAGACCTCTTTGTTTAAAGCATTAAAGATCAAAGATGTCACTTTGAAGACTAGGGTGTGCCTGACCCAAGCCATGGCATTTTCAACAGCCACATACGCACACATGAAACCTGGACAATGAGTAAGGAAGACCAGAGAAGCATCAATGCATTCGAACTGTGGTATTGGCAAAAGATACTGAAAATATCATGGACTGCCAGAAGAATAAACGAATCTGTCTTGGAAGAAGCATAGCCAGAATGCTCCTTAGAGGTGACAATGGCCAGACTTCATCTCATATACTTCGGTCATGCTGTCAGAAGAGCCAGTCCCTGTAAAAGGACATCATGCTTGGTAGAGAGTCAACGAAAAACGGGAAGACCCTCAACGAAATGGACTGATGGAGTGGCTGCAACAATGGGCTCACGCAAGGCAAAGACTTTGAAGGCGGCATAAACCTAGGCAGTGTTTTATTCTGTCATACGTAGGATTGCTACGCATTGGAAGTGACTCGACAACACCTAACAACAATGACAAGATTATTGTGGAAAAGGATCACACCCTTTATACAAAGTAGTTGAAAACACATATGTTGAACAAGAGGAGCCCAAATGGCACAGCGATTAAAGCGCTCAGGTGTGAACCAAAAGTTCAGCAGTTCGAGCCCATCAGCCACTCTGTGGAAGAAAGATGTGGGAGTCTGCCTCCCTAAAGATTTACAGCCTTGGAAACACTATAGGGCAGTTCAACCCTGTCCTACAGGGTCACTAGGAGTTAGAATTGGCTCGAAGGCAGTGGGTTTGGCTTTGGTTTTATATTGTTGTTGTTGTTGTGTGCCGTCGAGTTGGCCCTGACTCATAGCGACCCCTCCTTGGGTTTCCGAGGCAGTATCACTACGGAAGTAGGATTGCCCAACCTTCCTTCCGAGGAGTGGCTGGTGGATTTGAACCGCCAGCCGTCTGGTTAGCAGGCAAGTGTCTTAGCCACTATGTGACCAGAGCTCCCTGGTTTTATATTAGGCAGATCCAAGTTAAAGCTTGTTCTGAATGCTATATTGATTAAATAACTCTTACCTTTCCCACTCTTAAAAAAGAGTCCCCTTTCCCCTTTCCCAAATTCTAGATCTTTCTCTTTTGTGATAACTAAAAGCAGCTGCCTACCTTTCCCCAACTCACCTACTTAGTGAAAAAAATAGTCTGTTGGAATGTACCCATAAACTTAAATTCTAACTACAGTACAGAAGCTAATGCTCTGTGACAGGTATTATTCCACATTTCCATAACACCTAAATCAAGAACTGGGCAAACAAGCTCATTTAAAACTAATTCAACTGAGTTGTGAATCAACTGTACTTCCTTCTGAAAATGATTCCAGAGGAATTTCATTAAATTATGGACAATACATGTTATTACTGAGAGCCAGTATGGAAAGAGAAGATGAAGAAGATAGAAGGCCAACTGTTATGGATTGAATTATGTCCTTCCCAAATGTATACTATAAATCCTAACCTCCATGCCTATGGTTATAATTTCATTTGGGAATGGGTTGTCTTTTTTAGGATAATGAGGCAGGATTAGTGTATCTTGGATCAATCTTTTTGATAAAGCAAAGAGATTAAAATAAGCTAGCAGGTGAGATTTGCTGAGACACCTAGAGATCTCCAAGGAATCAGGAAGCAGGAGCCAAAGAGACAAGGGCCTTCCTCAGAAGAAGACAGAGAGAGAAAGCTTTCCTCTATAGCTGGCCCTCTGAATTCAGACATCTAGCCTCCTACACTGTGAGGAAATAAATTTGTTTATTAAAGCCATCCACTGTGGCATTTCTATTACAGCAGTGTTAGATAACTAAGACAACAACCTACTCATTTCATCCTCAACACTCTGTTTATCTCCTCTCCAAAAATAATCTGATAGTTCAAAACTCTTGGGAGTTTCAGATAAGAATGCTGTTATATTGTATTTTCAAAT
>NW_006921669.1:10599537-10604295 GCF_000298275.1 Orycteropus afer afer
CTTTTGGTGCCTTGACTTCTCTTTAAATATACACCATTTGAATGAATCCACTTATTGTAAATATCAAGGCATTGTATTTAAAATTTCATACCTAAAAAAAAAAAAAAAAAAAGTTCTTTGCCATTTTTCTTCAAACCTTTTAAGATATTTAAATGATTCCTAATTAAAAAAAGAAATACTAACCCGGTGTTTAATGATGATAAAGAACTTGTCTATTTTTGTAACAAATCACCAGAACAAAAGCTATTATGGGGTAATTAAGCACCACATCCAGCACAGATATGGAGAATCAAGAATCACAAATGACTTTTTACAGCTTGTTCTGAAGTTTTCTGAAGTGGAACACATATTAGTCATTAAAACTCCTCAAAGGTGTTCAAAGTACAAGGGTTATGTGATAACCTCTAATTCCAGGGCTCCAAAGTCTCAGATCTTCCAAAGGATTCCATATCCAAGGGTTGTCATAGCCTCAGGCACCATCTTTGATAAGCCCATTCACAGTGAACTGCTGGCAAGTCCAGCTTTCATGTGTTTTCTCGCTTTAGGGACCCTTAACATGACCACAGACATCTCTGACCTTCAGTTAAGTATATTTTGCTCATTGAGACCAAAGAGCAAGTTATTTTAATCTCAGGCCTAAACTAGGATTCTAACAAGCCACATTTAGTTCTTCCTTGTTTTTATCTAAAAGGTGTAATTATTTTTCATTGTGTTCGTCAGCTTCCTGAGTACACCTGGCCATGTGTAAGATATTAAAATACGAGGATCCCTTGTCCCAGGGAGTTCCCAGGATTAATCCCCAGCATCCTGGAGCAGTCCAGTTAATGGCCTGACCACAAAGAAATACTGGGAAGATAAGGAGCTCTGGTAGCATAGCGCCTAAGGCACTTGACTGCTAACCAGAAGGAGCTCTGGTAGCATAGCGGCTAAAGCACTTGACTGCTAACCAGAAGGCTGGCGGTTCAAACCCACCAGCCACTCCTCAGAAGGAAGGTTGGGCAATCCTACTTCCGTAGTGATACTGCCTCGGAAACCCAAGGAGGGGTCGCTATGAGTCGGGGCCGACTCGACGGCACATAACAACAACAACAACCAGAAGGCTGGAGGTTCAAACCCACCAGCCACTCCTCAGAAGGAAGGTTGGGCAATCTACTTCCGTAGTGATACTGCCTCGGCAATCCAAGGAGGGGTCGCTATGAGTCGGGACAACAACAACAACAACACTGCTGAAGTCTGTCTTGGACCGCTCAGATGCCAAGTCTTCATAGTTGATGTGCCCATAGTACGCCACCCTCCCTCATGACGCTCTCCCAGTTTTGTCCTGTTAGAAGCAACCTGGAATCAGAGCCTACCTGCCCCTCTGTCACCTGTCACCTCACCCAGGGCCATGACTATTACCTATCAGTACTTTCCTTCTTCAAGAGCCGCCATCCAGCTCAAATGGCTTTCTCTTCCAAAACTGTATCATCTAAGTGCTTTGTACCTTGGTTCTTTTAACGAGCACACGTGAGTTTTTCATTTCCCCCCAACATGAATTGTGTATAATGGGCCACCTTACCTACAAGGAAGGCGCTCTGGTGGTACAGTGGTTAAGGCATTTGGCTGCTAACCAAAAGGTCAATGGTTTGAGCCCACCAGCTGCCCCATGGAAGAAAGATGAGGCAGACTGCTTCCATAAAGATTTACAGCCTTGCAAACCCTATTGGGGTCGCTATGAGTCAGAACTGACTTGGTGGCAATGAGTTTGGTTTGGTTTGGTTTTACATAAAAGGGGGAAAAGAATGAGCGATTTTCCTTAGACTCCACTGCACGTGGCTTTGGGGAAGTCTGGTCATTTACTGTGATCCATGTTCCTTGCCGTGGATAATGGGATCAGCAGCCCCGGGTCGATTCATTTCAGGATATGGCTCCTTTTGTCTCTTTCCTCAGCACCAGGGTTGAACGAGCCTTTTAAATCTCCCCACTCTTTGTTGTTGTTGCTGTTGTTATGTGCCGTCGAGTCAAACCCGACTCATAGCGACCCGTCCTTGGGTTTCCGAGGCAGTATCACTATGGAAGTAGGATTGCCCAACCTTCCTTCCAAGGAGTGGCTGGTGGGTTTGAACCACCAGCCATCTGGTTAGCAGGCAAGTGGCTTAGCCATTATGCTACCAGAGCTCCCCCAACTCTTTGGGAGTAGGTAAAACTGTATTTATATTTACAACTCTGATAGACAGTCTTTATGTGCAAACCAGAGCAGAGCGCTCATCATCCCAGTCATTGGTTTGTGTTACCTTTTGAAGAAAATGCCTACCACTAGATTGCCTACCCACCCCACTCCACCCTGCTCAGTGAAACTTTAAAGTCCTGGGAACAGCTTCCAGTATGGGAACCTGTTTCAGCTAGGTTTGACCCTAGTTCTAACCAACCAGCCTTTTAGGTGCCTAGAGAAAAGATGAATGTAAAAAAGGAATCAGCTCCAATTAGAGCCTAGAATCCTCAGAGCACAATTTATCATAGAATACATAGTGAGGGGAGCTGTGGTGGCGTAGTGATGATGGAGAGTCATCACTAGGTTTCAGGCCCACTGCCTGTGATCAAGGTTTAACTAAATTACAACCAGCTGAAATCTACCTTGAGCCAGGTCTCCTCTGCTGCGTGTTGTTGCTGTTGTTGTTATGCGCCATGGAGTCGGACCCCACTCATAGTGACCCCTCCTTGGGTTTCCGAGGCAGTAACACTACAGAAGTAGATTGCCCAACCTTCTTTCCGAGGAGTGGCTGGTGGGTTTGCACTGCCAGCTTTCTGGTTAGCAGTCAAGTGTCTTAGGCACTACACCACCAGTGCAAACCTGGAAGCCTAATCCAAAACCAAGGAAGAAGATGTGGTTAGAGGCTGCCCCTGCACTGGGGGAGGGGAGTCTACCATAACCCCACTCCAGCAAGTGCCCCTGCCCAAAGCTGACAAATGTCCATGCCACCTATCTCTGTGGGCTCTCTCATTACCCTTCAGGACAGTGGCAGGGGAGGTGTCTGAGGATGAAGGCCATGAAGGCCACCTCTCTTCTGAGCACAATCTACCATTGCTTTGGTATTTGTAAGCATATTACCAGCAGATCACAACCATGGGTGCCCCCTAGTGCCCCCTGAGGATACAGTCCCAGTCCATGGTCCCAGAGAAGGACCTGCCCCCAACCACAATGGTGGTGCTGCCAGCGGCCCCAGGCCTTGCCCAAACCGCTTCCATTCCAACCGGCCCCGAAGTCCAAGCCTCTGCCAGAAACCACAGAACTAGGAACAGTAATTCCCTTTCTGTAGAGAAAGAGCTCTGGTGTGGAAAGTTTCCCCTCCAATCCCAAAAAGAATGTCGTCAGTACCTTCTCAGGCACAAAAGGAAACAAGCGTACAGTGTTTCATATTTATGAAAACTACCAAGGAAGCACAAGTCACTATGAAGAAAAACCAAATTAATATGGTCCCTGCCTTCCAGGAGACTGGTGATCTGAGAGAAAACAGACACAGAAAAGAAAAATGATGAAAAACAGACAACTGACAAAAATATGAAATAAATCCCCGATATATACACAAATTAAACATGTCCTATAGGCACACCACATGAGGAAGTGGCAACTGTTAGTATTAAATAGCACATTTATTTCATCAAGGAAGGAATTGAGGATGGAAACTAAAGCTGGAGGTGCAGTCTAGTCACCACCTCTGCCAGGCTCCCTGTCTCCTTGAAATGACTGAGCTACAACTGCATCTGTGCTCTTCCAGACCAGTCTGGTTGTAGCCTGTGGGCATCTTCCCATCACAGCATCACCTTCCCCCACCACAGTACTGGAAGTGGCCTGTAGGCATCTTTCTCATCACAGCACTGGGTACCACCTATGAGCATCTTTCTCACCACAGCTCTGGGCGTGGCCTGTGGGCATCTTCCCCACCACAGCACTGCGTGTAGCACATGAGGATCTTCCCTGACCACAAAGTCAAAAAAAAAACAGAGCTCTGGTGGCATAGCGCCTAAGGCATTTGACTACTAACCAGAAGGTTGGCAGTTCAAACCCACCAGCCACTCCGTGGAAGGAAGACTGGGCAATCTACTTCCACAAAGATTCAACTCCTCAGAAAGTCTAAGGGGGTCGCTATGAGTACTGATTATATCCTGTGAGTATGGAGTCTTCTCCCAGAAACTGGAAAAGTTTACTTCTTAATTGCAATTTTGTTTCAATACTAGCATCACAACAATAATGTTAAGAACTGCAAGTGCATTATCTCTTGAGACTCACAAAAGTTATATGGTGCAATAACACAGAAAGGCAGACCGTGAAGTCTTCATTCCACGTCTGTCCCCCATGTACCAAGTTCGCACACCCCTATCACATATAACTATTACTAGTTTGTGTATCCATACACACACACACATCTATCCAAAGGAGCCCTGCTGGCTCAAACGGTTAAGCACTCACTTGACTGCAAACCAAAATGTTGGCAGTTTGAAGCCACACAGCCATTCCGGGCAGAAAGACCTGACCATCTGCTCCTGTAAACACTGCAGCCTAGAAACCCCTGTGGGGAAGTTGTACTCTTGTCCTGCAGGGTTGCCATGAGTTGAAATTGACTCAGTGGCTCATAACAGCAATAACACATATCTACTGCAGCTTCTTTTAGCATACCCTTTATTGATATTTATTTTATTGTTGAGACTATATAGGGCAAAAGGAGCTCTGGTAGCATAGTGCCTAAGGCACTTGACTGCTAACCAGGAGGCTGGTGGTTC
>NW_006921669.1:10605225-10614853 GCF_000298275.1 Orycteropus afer afer
TTTAGAACAGTCCATTCTATCTTGTAGTTGTCTTGACTTCCCTACCATCTAGAAGCTCTGTAACTACACAGTTTTTTTTCCCTCTTTTTGGTTTGTAGTTGTCCTCATTTGTTAATTGATGTCTCTGGTTCCCTGTTTACAATCTTGTAGGCTTCCTTAGATACTTTCATAGCTGGGTTGGTTTCTGGGTTATATCATCATATGTGTTAATGGTCAGTTGTTGTTGGCTGTTGTTGCTTCTCTGTCCAAAGGACTCCCTTTAGCATCTCTGGTAAGGTGGGTCTGTTTTTAACAAATTCTCTTAATTTTTGCTTATCTGGAAATGTCCTAATTTCACCATCATATTTGAGGGACAATTTTGCTGGGTAAATAATTCTTGGTTGGAAATTTTTCTCTTTCCGAATTTTATATATACCATCCCATTATCTTCTTGCCTGCATGTTTCTGTCAAGAAATCTGAGCTTAGTCTTATTGGTTGCCCCTTGTAGGTAACTTTTCGTTTCTCCCATGCCGGCTCATGATTCTATCTTTGTCTTTGGTTTTGATAAGTTTGATGATGATATGTCTTGGTGATTTTCTTTTGGGGTCTATCTCGTTTGGGGTTCATTGGACTTCCTGAATGTATATATTCTCATCTTTCATCATACCAGGAAAATTCTCTTCCAACAAATTTTCAACAATTTTCTCTATGGTTTTATTTGTCTCTTCCCGTTCTGGAATTCTGATTACATGTAGGTTATTCTTTTGATGGTATCCCACATTTTGTTTTGATCTTTTTTCTGATTTATCCCTTTCCAAAGAAGTGTTCAGGTATTTGCCTTCAATCTCCCTAATTCTGTCTTCCATTGATTCAATTCTGCTCCTATTTCCGAAAATTTAGTATTAATCTTCTGCATTTCTGTGTGTAGATTTTGTATCATTTCTAATTTTTCATTTATTTTGTCATTTTGTTCTTATATTGTCTTTCAAAATTGTTCTAGGGTTTTCTCTGTGTTTTCCCTGATCTGCCTCTCTATTCATTGAAGATACCTAAATATAATTCTTTTGAATTCCTTATTAGGGAATTGCAATGCTGCATCTTCCTCAGGGATGTGTTTTGGGTCTGCATCCTGGTCCCTTGTTTCTCCTGCTCTATCTTGCTTCTTTGTGTGGACTGTGATTATCTGTTGTCTCTGAGGCATTGTGACATTTTTGTGTTTATATTTAATTGGTGATTGTATGTTGGAGTGACTTGCCCATGATTTTCATTTTCTTTGTTTTGTTTGTATGTTATCTGTGCAAGCAGGGTACTGTGCTCCTCTATTCACTAGCTGACAGTTCTTATGCACTCACCACCTGTCTCCTTTCCTGTTGTCTGCCTCTCATATGTCCTTGCTGACCTTGGCAAACAGAACCTATTCTGAGGTACCTGGAATCCAAATGAGAATGCTATCACTTTAAAATCCAAAGTGGGTGCCACTTGTAAAGATTCAAAATGGCTGTGCCCACAGTCACTTTATCCAAAATGACCGCTGCTTGTAAACATTCAAAATGTCTGCGCCCTTGGTCACTTTAAATATCCAAAATGGCCACCTCTTGTAAACATTCAGAATGGCTACACCCTCGGTCACTTTAAATATCCAAAATGGCTGCCATGTGTAAACAATCAAAGTGGCTGCACCCTCTGGACAGTGGAAAGTCCACAGCTCAGGGTGTCTCCCTCCTTGCCGTTTCCCTTTCTAGTCATAGGCCACGGGCGCAGTCATCCCTGCAGCCCTTGGTGACCAGGGTTGATCTTTAGGTCAATTCTCTAGTCCCAACACCACTTGGAAATATTCAGGCTGTTGGTCCCATCAGAGTAGCCAACAGTCCACAGCTCCGACCATCTCTGTACTCACTGTTTTCGTTCAGGTTTTTCCACTAGTTAGTGCCTAATCCACTTCTGCATAGTTCCTTTCAAAGCTCAGGGCTCCAGGATTATCTTCTGTATCTCTGTCAATTGGTTTTTCTTTTCTTTGTTGAAGAAGGTCTGTGTTGCTTGTCTGCCTAGTCCTCCATCTTACCAGAAGTCTCTCGAGTCACTGTTATCACTTTAATCCCATATAGATAGTTATTAAAAGATAACAATGCTCTCTGCAGACATTTTTTACTAGTTAAGCTAAACTATTGTTTGGTTGTAAGAAGACTTCAGGGGATATTTTTGGTTGAAGATTTCAAGATTATCTCAGAACACAGTTTCAGGGGTTCATCCAGCCCCAATGGCTCTAGAAAGTCTAGAGCCCATGAGAATTCCAAGTTCTGTTCTGCATTCTGATCAGGATTCTTCTGTAGAGTCTTTGATTAAAAGGTATAGTCATTGTAGCCAGGCCCCATCCAGTTCTTCTGGGCTCACGGCACAGGAGGCAGTTGTTCATGGAGGTAATTTGCCACACATTCCCTATCTTCCTTCTATTCCTGACACTCCTTCTTCCTCTAGTCACAGCTTCTTGATATAAGCTTCTGTTTCTTTATACACAAATGCTAGCATATTGAACAAACTATGCTTTTCTACTGTGTCCTACAGGGTCACTATGAGTCAGAAGCGACTTGACAGCAGTGTGTTAGGAGATCTTTACAGAGCCAGCGAACACTTGTAATAGGTGTATCGTTTCCATTCTACAGGTGAACCATGAAATACTTATCCACCTTTCTATTTATGGAGACATGGATGCTTCTATTATCATGTTTTTATAAATGAACAAGGGAGGCTCAAAGGGAGTAGGTGACTTGTCCAAAGTCACACAGCTGATATATGTCAAAGGAATGACTCTAACTGAAGTTGGTTAGATTCAAGTCTAAGCTCTTACACAATGTGCTGTACTTATTACCTGGCACAATTGCTGGTATGCCGTAGATACTCAATAAATATTTGGTGAACACATTAATGAACCAAAAATGCAAGAAGAGCAATTCTGTTCTCTTTCCTGCACCCTCCTTGCTATTCCTATTCTTCTTTTTGCCTCCAAAGCTATTCCTGCCCACACACACCCACTCCTGTGTATCATCAGAGTTTTTGTTTAGTTGCACCAGCCACTCCACAGAAGGAAGACGGGGCAATCTACTTCTGTAAAGATTTACCACCTCAGAAACCCAATGGGGGTCACTGTGAGTTGGAGTCAACTCAACGGCAGTGAGTTTGGTTTGGTTTGGTTTTGCTGTAGAGTCAGCCACTGACTTACGGTGACCCCATACACAAAAGAACAAAATGCCACCCAGTGCTGCACCACCCTCATGATCAGTTGCAGGCTGGACTGTTGTGATCCATACGGTTTCAGGGCTTGATTTTTGGAAGGAGATCAGCAAGGCCTTCTTTCTAGGCTGTCTTCATCTGGTAGCACCACTGAAACCTGTTCAGTATCATAGCAACACCAAAACTTCCAATGACAGAAAAGTGGTGGCCACACATGAGGTATATTAGCTGGGAATCAAACCTAGATCTCTTGTGTGGAAGAATGCCTCATACTGTCAGAGTAGGATAACAAACAAATGTTCAGCCATTCAACATCCTGCAAAGACCTGGGTCCCGGCCTGATGCCCCATGTTCATTTAATCCTACCCAAGCCCTGGATGAAGGAACGTGCTAAGATGCATTCAAGCTTCACCACTTCTGGCCCAAAGCTCCAAAGCTCTGTTCAACCAGGTCACAGGGAAACAGGCGAAAGGGTTCCTGAAAGCAATCAGCATGCGTGCCCAACTCCCCAGGCTCACACTTCACTCTGAGCATCAGTGCCAAATAGAGTGCCAACCTTCCCTCCTCGCTCCAGGGTTTTGCAGCACCCGTTTCCTCCACAATGCAGACATTCTGGAAACTTTATACTCCCTCCAAATGTGCTATAAAGCTGACACATGTAGCCTCGTTTTTACACTGTGTTTTACATTAAGCTCAGTCTTCCAATAAATTTAACACCGGAATTATATACAACATTAAGTGCATTCAAACACAGCTGATTTCTTCGCAGGCTCTTGTGCACAGCTGCTGGAAAGCTGCAGCCTTTGACAACAGGAAAGCCACGTCTTTTAACATTCCAGGCCCTGGGGAACACCAGCCTGAAAGCTAACCTCCTTGTGACCTCACAAGGTATCACGATGGTTTACTTCATCTGACTTCCAAGTGTTAGAAGAACGCTGCAAACTTCACCAGCTGCATTTGGCCTTCAGATGATATGGAATGCCTGCCTTCTGAAGGGCCAGATTTAAAATCACTCAGTGCATGTGTCATGTGTATTTACACGTGTGACATACACCATTCCCTGTCCACTTCTCTGTGTATGTTCCACATACATATGGAATCCCTGGAGAGGGAGCGACTGCATCGGAAAACGCAAGCCTGTCTTTCCTCTGACACTCTGCTGCCATGGCTGATAATGAGAGATATTTACTTAACAAGGGCTCAATATTACAGCTTAATTGATTGTAATCTGCTCGATGAAGGAATAATGTCTTCCACAATTATTCTAATCTAATCCATTTAATCTAAAATCTATGGGACAGTACAGATTTTTCAGAGACAGAATATTTAAACTACTTCCTCCACATTTAATGTTAAGGGATTGCCATGTAAAACAAATGGCTATTAATTTTTTTAAAAAGATAACAATACCCCCCCAAAAAAAACTATATATTTTTTGCCATGTTTAAGACTAGCTTCCAGCTGCCGTCAAGTCAATTCCGACTCCTGGCTGCCCCGGGTATCAGAGTGGAGCTGTGCCCATAGGCTTTCCAGTGACTGATATTTTGGAAGTACACTGACCACCAGCCCTTTCTTCCAAGGTATCTCTGGGGCAGACTCAAGCCTCCAATCTTTCAGTTAGCAGCTGAGGACATTAACTATACCACCCAGGGACTCCAACTATAGGGTCAGCATTGGCAATGACCTTAAAATAAAAACTTTTTAAGCTTCTGTATTTGTTTTTCATTTCCCTCAACTGAGTTCACACTGAAATAACGTGGCATAGAAATCTACAAGCAACATCCCTCTACATTATGAGGGATGTTAATGCTAGAAGCAAATGGGAAACCGTATTTTATCAAGATGACCAGAGAGAGAGAGAGAGACAAAGAGTCACAGAGAATTCGGCTGACCAATCAATGAACATGTTCATCATTTATGAGTACCCATTAAATTGTTTGTATTTAGGGTTCTTCCTAACATGACATGTTGATAAATTCTGTTCAAACAAAGCCTGTGCCTGGACACCATTGTGCTTTACCTGCTTTGTGTTTCTCAGGTTTCATTTAGAGCCAAAATGCAGATTATGATGGAACAATTTCTTGACATTTTTGTTTTATAATTATTATTATCACAGTGCAATTCTAGTGGGGCTTTGCTGGATATATATCAGAGGTGAAAATCTTTTTAAAGTAAATCATTATAAAATCCCTCTCCTTTGTACTATGCTGGAAGTGCAATGTCTAAAGGTCTTTTGGGAAAATAAATAATGGAAATTTTGTTATTGATCTCATGCAGAGGCAGCGAATCTAATGAGTTATTGTTATTTTACCCACAGCAAATATTATGAGGTTCAAAATAAT
Source organism: Orycteropus afer afer (assembly GCF_000298275.1). NCBI lineage: Eukaryota > Metazoa > Chordata > Mammalia > Tubulidentata > Orycteropodidae > Orycteropus > Orycteropus afer. Next base: position 10,610,776 of record NW_006921669.1, read on the forward strand.
AACATTCAATTAAAGAAGGAGAGCCAGATAAGATGTGAGATAAAAACACAATTTAACGAAGAATTCCTCTCAGTACTTCCTAAATACTAATTGTCTGTCATACATTCAGAATGCAATTCTGTTTAAAAAGTTGTTTCCCATGCCACACTAATCATCAAAATTATTCTTTATCTCATGATAGACAAGTATCATCTTCATCAAAAGAAGGTTATGGCTCTTTACTAAAATATAGATTAATTTGGGATTTAAAAAAATCTAACAACGAAGCCTTCAACTGATAGCCAATTCTCCTAGGAGTAACCAAAATGTTTTGAAGAGTTAAATTTGAGCAAAACTACAATCTTGAAAATATTGCACAATAGAGCCCTGTTAGCGTGGCTCCCCATTGCATGAGCTGAGGTCCTCAGACCAAAAGGTCACAACGTGTCCCTCCGAGCTCGACTGGAGAGGGGAAATTTCAGCACTTCACGGAGAGGAAAAGAGCAGTCTGCAGACAGGTGTTTGTTCCATTTTCCTATATTCTAGTTTTTAAAAATGGGAAACCACTGTATTTTTAAATTCTGTATCTGGTTTATCAGACCACCAAGAAAATCCAACTGACTGAGTTAGAAAGCAGCTGGTGTAATTTTATATTCTCAGGACAAAGCTCCTACTGTTTGCTCATGGGCTGACCTCATGCACCCGCCTCTGACTCCCATCATTTTGACCTAAGTGCCCCCCATTCCTTGGGTTCACTTTATCCTTACATCAGTCTTCATATACATCAGAAAATGCCCCACTCATCTCCCATGTAAAAAAATAATACAACTGAATCCTTGGCATCAAGTGACTATTTTATTTTTTATTAATAGTAACAATACTATATTGACCAAGAGGCATTTTCTAAAGAAAGATTTCTCATCAAGGAGTCCAGTCCTAACAAAGAGTAAATTACTCACTCTGAACATTTGCCCTTCATGGCCACCTAATAAAACACTTGGGCAGAGCATAAAGAAGGCCCTCAAGAACATGGGCAAGGGCCGTAAAGGATATGTCTATCTGCCCTCCACTCACCACATGCTATCACTGTTAACTTTCACATGCTTTTCTAACCCATTAGCCCCTGAACTGCTAGAGGAAAGAGACTAACTCTTACACATCTTGGCAACCTGGCATTCCATCTAGAACTTGATAATAAGCCAATGTCTGCAGCTAAAAGGAATAAATGAATAAGTAACAGCTAGCATACAGAGCACTTACTCTAAGTCAAGGAGACACTAATCATTTTAATCCTCAGGACAATCCTATAAGGTAGGTACAGTTAAGATCATCCTGTTTTACAGATAGCAAAACTGAGCCTTAGAGAAGTTCAAATTACCCAGTAAAATTGCATTGTGGTGTTGGGATCTGAAACCAGACCATCTGCTCCAGACCTTATGCTCGCAACCATGGTACTGAAGTGCCTAATAGACTAATGAAATAGTTCTCAATCTTCAACAACAGGCCTATACTTAAGATGCACCTAATTTCACATAATGGAAAACTTATAGTTTCATAATATATTAGCTTTCTAAACCATGTGTTTTTGCAAAATAATACTCTAAAACATTGAGATGACATGGGGTCTTTTGCCAGGATAACTGAAACAATTTTTCAAACCAACAATAGAGGGAAAAAAAGTTCCAACATTTCCAAGAACCTGTCACCAAGAGGTTCATGGTCCCCATGCTTTTGTCCAACTATCTTGTGAGCATTTCAAATTGCCTGGAAGAGACTGAGAAAACAGAGAGGCCTTGGAGAAGCAAATCTGTGGAAACAAATCTCAAACACACAAGTCCTCAGCTCTTCTGCTGCCTTTATTCTGATGCAAAAATGCCAATTCCCCAAAGTCACCGCTGAGCATTCCTCATTGTCCCCATCCCCACTGTTAGCATCCTCGGCTGATCCAAGCAGCAGCTCAGTGGTTATTAGTACATATTGCCACATGATGCTGATGAATTTGGGAATGGAATTAAAATGCACTGGCTGAGGTTCCACTTTGGCAGTACACAGACACTCATCAGAAACAGGTACCATCTGGACCTGATGGGGATGGTCAAATTGGATTTTTTCCAAACATGGAAATATCTGCTTGCTCCTTGCCATCCTGGTTGTGAAATTTAGGTACAGGTAGAGACTGATGCTTTCACACGTGCAGATTTGTTAGCATTGGCTGCACTACTGCTCTCCTTTCTCTAGGGGCTAGCTAGTAGGATCACTGGGTCCAGAGGGAACTTCCAACACTAACAACAGGAGCACCAACTTCCTGTCCAGCTATTCTCACTGGGAAGCACCAAGTGTGATTCAAGGATCCCAGAAGTGAGCTGAAGTACACATTCCCTAAGGTAGAGCTGTGATCTTGAAAAATAGTTATTTCCAAAAGTGAGATTTAAAAATTAAAAAAAAAAAGAAAGGTTGCCAATCATACAACGTCTGTATTTATACATACAAAGCAAAGTGGCAAACTGAAGCGATTATTCAAATGATTCCAATCAAAACAGTTCCTCAACTGAAATATCCAGAAAACTGAAGAAATAATGTGGAGGATTCTTGTTTTTTGGCTGGAGTTATCCAAATAATTGCTTCATCTCTGCACTGTTCCTGTTGAGACGAAGCCTCAACCCATCCTGTGAGTTGGCAACTGGAACTACAATTATTTGCAGATGCACATACTTAGGGACGCAAGTGTCTATGGTTACAATTATGTGCAGATGTAACTTAGCACAGACCAGAGTCAAGTCTGAAGTTTTAGAAGCCTATTTTGAAAATCTGACTATGAACATGGGTAATTTCTTTTACCCCAACCCCTGCAAAAATTCACATAAGAATGTCCTGACATATCTGTCCCCAAAAATACTAATTCATATACAATAAACATGCCCTATTTTGACTCTTTTAATATCTGAGGAAACAAGGTATTTACAAAAATACAGTTTTTAGTAATAAATACCAAAATCAAGAAACAAACTCACTGCCATCAAGTCAATTCCACCTCATAGCAACCCCCTTTGGATTTCTGAGGCGGTAAATCTTTATTGAAGCAGATCGCCCCGTCTTCCTTCCATGGAGTGGCCGATGGGTTTGAACTGCCAACCTCCTGGTTAGCAGTCAGATGCCCATGTCCCTTATAAAAACTGCCTCATTTTTGCTTCAGAAGCCAAATATACATCAAGGGTATTTCCATAAATCAACTAAAAAAACTGCCTCCCTTCTAAATATTACTCTTCTCACCTTGATTTTTAAAAGATATGCTTTATTTACCCCCCACCCCATAAAACCTCCACAATTTTAATCACTGCTTATGTGGTATTTTAAATTTCACTCCATTTATGCTCCCCACATTTAACTTATTTTTGGAATATTTTCTCTAGCTACATAATCTATTTAAATATTTGTATCACAAAGGGAAAGCAGTGAACACCACTAACTCAGATTCAGCCCCAAACTATAAATTTGTGTTAATTAAAGATATTTGATAAGCAAGCGTACTGAAAGAAATTGTACAGAAAGAAATGAAGGGGGGAGGGTGCCAGGAAAAGAGTTATCTTTTGCAAAGAAATTAAAAATTGCACAAAGAATTCAACAACCCAAAGGCCTCTTAAAACCTTCTGTTTGAGTTCTTTTGTCTAAGGTCACTGGTTAAAATGTTGTGCTTCTGGTCAGAATAGTAGCCTGAACAAATGCAGGTATACTTACTGCCCCCTACATACACACACCACCTCCCCAAAACAGAGAAAATACTACAATGTAACCTAATGACAGCAAAAATAATAATAATCTTGAAAGTAAGAAAAAACTGGGGAGCGGGGCACACACCTATAAGGTAATAATTTTCAACCTGGGCTACATTTAGAATCATCTGGGAGAAATTAATACATTTCTACGAGTGGGGTCCAAGTATCAGAATATGTTAAAGCTCCCAGGTAATTCCAATGTGTAGCCCATCTCGAGAACCACTGTGACAGGGCCATGAGAGAGAAGCCATGGTCACAAGGGCTTCCAGAATAACTCTTCTCACTTGCCTGCAGACAAGATACAGAAATAAATCTGAACCTCCTAA
>NW_006921669.1:10616307-10622713 GCF_000298275.1 Orycteropus afer afer
GGGAGCTGTCTGTATGTTCCACAGGCTGAATCAGACTGAATCTGTGGTCCTGCACTTCCAGAATGTGGTCTGGGTGGGATGAGAGGGCTGGGGGAGATCTGAGGAGCAGTCACAAAGGGGAGACCAGGAGGCTCATTTGAACTTTGCCTTTCATTTGCTGTAAGTCTGTGAGCAAGTCACCTACGATCTCCAGGTTGAGCTTCATCTACAACGTGACAGGGTTACCCCAGTGAGGGTGGGATAAATGGAAGCCACTTTTTCTCGAGTGCCTTAAGGGGCATGAAGGGGACACACCATCACAGGGGCTGGTAGAGCCCAGGGGAGGAGAGGTGGCCAACCTCAAGACGACCTCACATCCCTAACAGGTAGACAGCCTCAACAATTCATCCCTCACCCTGTGCAGTTTAACCAAGAGGTCCTTCAAGCTCCTTCCATCTCCAAGTTTCTTAGACTTTGTTTCAAAATTTCTTGAATCCATATCTCTTCCCATCGCTGAAGAAAAATCAAAACAACTGAAAGCAACTTACTTTTGCACTTAGAGTTTAAGAAGTACACTGTCATTTGTCATCTCAAGCAAGCCTGCCAACAAATCTGTGAGGGAGCTAGGGCAGCTATGAATATTACCCATATTTCAGAGATGAGGAAATTGAGGCTGGCAGAGGTAGGGGGCTTGCCTTGGAGAACTAGGTTCTCTTTAAAAAGTAAGTGGATTAAATTCCCAGTCTTCACCACTTGGGCTTAGGAGCCTCTTTCCCCAGATGGGTGTAGTTGGTCCGTCTCAAATGTGCCGATGATGACAGGGGGCTGAGAAAACAATGCAGGCCCCTCACTCCCTTCCATGGTACATTCTGATGTTTAGGTGGAGTTCTGTGAGCAGCTCCAAGGCTGTCGCTCACCCTAGCCTGACCTGCTGATTTTTAACCATCTTTACCCAGATGATGTCCCAGACTCATCTCACACTGATCTCACACTGGTCTTCTGTCTCACACCATTCAAACTTGGCTTTTCTCTGTCTGGACTGCCCTCCTCTTTCACCTTACCTGCCTCCTCGCTTACTCAGAGAAGAACTTCCTGGACCTTCCTGGCCAAGTGTGATCCTCATTACAGGCTCTCCTTTAGAGCACTTTTTATACTCATTATTGTCTGTGTATCTGTTGGTTATCTGACTAACGTCTTTCTCTGCTGCTAGACTAGAAGCTCCACAAGGGCAGGGCCAAGTCTGACTTTGTTCATCATGTTACTGTTGCTGTTAGCTTCCATTAACTCAGCTTCGACTCATGGCAGCCTTATATATAACGGACGAAACACTGCTTGGTCCTGCATCATGTTCATAATCTTTGATATGTTTGAGTCTACTGGTTTTTTGTTTGTTTTGTTTTGTTTAATTTTTATTGTGATTTGGGTGAAAGTTTACAGAGCATATTCGTTTTCCATGTAGCAGTTCTCATACACTTTGTCACTTGACATTGACTGCCATTTCCCACAATGCAATACTTCCTCCCCATAGTTACCTCTTCCCTGTGTCCTTCTCTCCCATGTGCTCCTATCCCCCAAGCTCTCTCCCTATGCATGCACAGCTCTTCTACTCTCCCATGATGGATCTCTCCAAGGAGTGTATCTACCTAATGTGAATGTTCAGCTCATATGCTTGTCTTCTGCTCGGCTGGAAGCCACTGGAATGGGTTCAATGTTTGAGTCTATTGCTGAAGTTCTTGTATCAATCCATCTTACTGAGGGTTTTCCTCATTTATGCTGATCCTCTACTTTATCAAGCAGGATGTCCTTCTCTACAAATGGTCTTTCCATAACTTCACCAGATACCTAATGAGGGATGGGATGTATGAGGCTGCAAAAGTCGGAGCTCATTCAGGTCCTTTTGCTTCCATGGGGGAAAAGCATAGTGCTTTTGGCGGACTTTACTCTGTTGACCTTTAGGGATCTTAAGGATCTTTCATCACCAAGGCAGATCCAAGAGCTGGAGGTTAAGAAGTCATGTTCTCGGTGACAGCATTTGCTGGAAACCTGACCTACTTCTAGATCTCTCAGTTCATAAGCTAAGAAGTTCTCTTTATTATTTAGATCATCCAATCCTGTTTGAGGTCTGTTTTCTGTCACTCACAGAAAAAGAATTCTAAGAGATGTGGCTCTCTAAAGATTTTAGGTCCCTAATAGCATGGTTGTGTACACTCCAGTCCTACTTGTCTTCACTTACTTGGCTGATAGTCACTTTACATTTGTTCATTCAATGATTCATTCAGCAAATATTTATCATGTACCTACTATGTGGTTTTCTTAAGGAGCTCTGGTGGCACAATGCCTAAGGCATTTGACTGCTAACCAAAAGATTGGTGGTTCAAACCCACCAGCCACTCCACAGAAGGAAGATGGGGCAATCTACTTCCATAAAGACTTACTGCTTCAGAAACCCAGTGGGGGTCACTATGAGTCAGAATTAACTTGGTGGCAGTGAGTTTGGCTTTTTTGGTTGGTATGTGGTTTTTTTAGGGAGCTCTTATGGCACAGTGGTTAAATCATCTGGCTGCTAACCAAAAGGTAGGTGGTTTGAACCTACCAACTGCTCCATGGGAGAAAGATGAGGCAGTCTATTTCTGTAAAGATTTACAGCCTTGGAAACGGTGTGGGAAAATTCTACTCCATCTTATAAGGTCTCAATGATTCGGAGGTGATTTGATGGCAGTGAGTTTGGATTTTAGTGGTTTATGCAGTTATCTAGGATTAGGGACAGAGACATGCCATTAACATTCTTGTGAGAGAAACAAGACAAGTAAATGAAAATAATTTTGGATAGCAATAAATTCTAGGAAGATAAATAATGAATTAGGGAAATGTAATAAAAGATTGAGGGGGAGGGAAAATATCTAGCTACGTAGCCAGAGAGGGCTTTGGATTGGAAATGACAATGAAAAAGGAATCAACCAAGTGAAGATCATAGGAAGGACATTCAAGGCAATGGGCAAAGGCAAGAGCAAAGGGTATAGACAGAACATGACTGATGGGTTTGAGGAGCACAGAAAAAGCAGAGCGGCTTAAGAATCTCTTCATGGGGAGAGTAAAGCAAGATGAGGCCAGAGAAGTGAGCAGAGACTGCCTTATTTAAGAATTCTCCTTCTGAAGACAGTACAGATGCCTGCAGGTACAGAATCGTCTTCCCATTGGGTCTCATCCCCTTCAGGCCTGTCTTAACTGGGCATAACTGCGTATCAGCTGAGTAGGGAAGCATACTGGGATTCTCACTAGAACCAGTTTGTCTCCTAGCGAGCCCTTCAACCATTCTGGTCTTTAATTCCATCATCTACCCATCAAGGAAGGGCCTGGACTTGATGAACACAAAAGACTTTCACCTCCAATAGTCTAAAATTATTTTCTTTTGCACTGTCTTTAAGAAATGACACAAAGTAACAGAAAATGTGAACTTGACACTAAAATAGAACTATTATTTTAAAAATGTATCTTCAAAGTATGTACCTGAAGTGCAACAGGGCCAAGTTCATCATACCAGGTCACACTCAGGCACAAAGTCTCCAACTCAGAGAATTCTAGAGTGGTGAAGTACAGTCATGGATGCTTTCTTGTGTAAGGCACGTGAGCTCTTCAAATCAGATGTCATGGCCCTGAAGCCTGTCCCCAAGACCTCAGGGCCAAAGCTCCCTATTGACCCCTAGTGGTGGCCTTGCCCCCTCAGCCTGCCCTGCTGACCACGGCAGTGGCAGATCATCACTGGCAACATGGTATGAGACTCCAACCACACTTGCCTCCCTGTTCATGGAAAATGCACCAAGCATCAGGCCATCTTGAGACCTTTACACTCTGACAACAATGTTCTTCAACTAGTGTACAACATGGTCTCAGCTCAAAGTCACCTTTCCAGAGTGGTCCTACCTGTTTAGACTGGTTCTCTCTAACCTCTATTCTCTATCACATTTAGTTGCTTATCTCCTTCAGGGTATTTATCGCCATGGCTTGTTTATTTTAACTCATTATGTCTCTCCTCCTAGACCACTAGCTTTATGAGGACAGAGACATCTCCTATCTGTCCATGCCCATGTCCCTAACCTGCTGCCATCAAGGCAGGCCTGACTCATGGCGACCCCTCCTTGAGCTTCCAAGGTGATATCACTACAGAAGTAGATTGCCCAACTTTCCTTCCAGGGAGTGGCTGGTCGGTTTGAACCGCCAGCCTTCTGGTTAGCAGTCAGATGCCTTAGGCACTAGGCCACCAGAGCTCCCGCCCATGTCCCTAATGCCTAGTATAATGTCCAGCCCATAGAAGGTTGGCTCGGTAAATATTTGTGGATGGACTGAGAGAAGACATCATTCAACAATGCTTGACAAAGCACAGAAGTACAGATGGCAGGCAAGAATGGGAAAGTTGCTGGGGAAACTGGCTAGTTTAGCATGATTCTCAACTAAGATGTACATCTGAGGACAAGGGAGGAAGGTAGTAGAATATCATATACCTACCTCATGGAACAATGACTGCACAAAATCAATGTTATAGGTTATAACCACAGATGAAGCCCAAAATGGTCTTTTGCCAGAGAAGAAAGAAGGCCTAGCAAAGGAAAGTAACTTTTTCCTAGAGGCACATCAGAAGAAAGGCCTGGCTATCTACTTCTGGAAAATCAGCCACCAAAACCCCATAGAGCGTGGTTCTACTCTGACCCACACGGGCTCACCAGGAGTCAGAGTCAACTCAATGGCAACTGGTTAGAAGCTGAAACCCTAGGGTCTGACACATGCAAAACTTTTCTCAAGTCCAATGACAGCCTTTTAGAAACAGAAACACCTCAGTCAATAGTTATTTTACTCTTGGAAGTTGTTCGGGAGGTAAAATCTGCAAACGCCAGCATCCCATACTCGGCACGTGGCCGTTGATGGTGGCGAGAGGTAGGTGAGATGGGGCTAGGCCAACAGGCAGGGATTAAAAAGTGAAAAACCAGAGTCACTTGAATTATTGGGGGGTGGGGTACATTTCTGAGGGGGGACTGGATGGAGGAAAGAGGCTGAGGCTACTGAGTGGGGGAAGGGCAGGCAGGCACAAAAGGGAGGCTTTGCCATCCTTCCTGTGCTGTGAAAGGCAGCCCTGAAGAAACGGAAAACAACAGGAGGCCTTCTTTGAAAATTACCAAATACAAAACCCTGAGTACAAATTCTTCTATTTTAGGCTTTTCTAAACAACTTTTAATTTGGTACATGTTTTACATCGAGGGTAAACCTTTGCCGGGCATCTCTGGCCCATGCCAGCAGGCTTATCTATAAAGCTGTTTCATGCTGCTCTTAGTAGAAAAATTCTCCATTCACCTCTGGAGACTCAGCACGCCTGTAAACCCCCAAGCACTCACTCTCCTTCCCTCGTCTCCTGGGTGTGCCACACGCCACACTGCCAGCCAGTAGGCTGCATCTGTCTGCATCACAGCAACTCCTGAGAGGGCTCTCTGCTTGCATTAAACTTTGTTCAACTAAAGGGTGATGGCGGGGAGAACAAGTCAACGGCAGCCTCTCCACTCAGGGTGCATGAGTCAGGAAAAACCTCCAGCTTGACGTTTGATCCAAGAACTTGGGACTTGCCAGCTTCTATAAGTGTGTGAGCCATTTTCCTAAGATAAATTTCTCTTTCTCTCTCTCTCTATATAAGCTTTACTGGTTTTGCTTCTCTAGAGAACCCAGCCTAACACAGGGGTCATCAAGTAAGTTCCGACTCATAGTGACCCTATGTTCAACTGAACGACAACTGCCCAGTCCTGCACCATCCTCAAAATCAGTGCTATGCTTAAGTCCTTTGTTGCAGACACCGTGTCGATCCATCTCGTTGAGGGTCTTCCTCTCTTTGGTGACCTTCTACTTTACCAAGCATGATGTCCATCTCCTGGGACTGGTCCCTCCCAAAAACACTTCCAAAGTACGTACAAAGTTGCACCATTTTCACATCCAAGGAGCATCCTGGCTGTCCTTTTTCCAAGACAGATTTGTTTGTTCTATTGGCAGTCTGTGGTATAATAAATATAATTCAACATCATAATTCAAAGGTATCAGTTCTTCATTCTTCCTTATTCATTGTGCAGCTTTCACATGCATATGAGGCAACTGAAATACCTTGGCTTGGGTCAGCATACCTTAGTCCTCAAAGTGACATCTTTACTTTTTAGCACTTTAAAGAACTCTTTTGCAACAGATTTGCACTACATCATTTGATTTCTTGACCGCTGCTTCCATCGGCATTGACTGTGGATCCAAGTAAAATGAAATTCCTGACAACTTCAATCTCTTCTCCATTTATCATGATGTTTCTTATCGGTCTAGTTGTGAGGAGTTTTCTTCATGTTGAGGTGCAATCCATACTGAAGACTGTAGTCTTTGATCATCATCAGTAAGTGCTTCAAGTCCT
>NW_006921669.1:10623098-10630605 GCF_000298275.1 Orycteropus afer afer
TCCTGCTTGAATTTCTGGCTATTCTTTGTCAATGTACTGCTGCAACATTTTTAAATTACATTCAGCATAATTTTACTTACATGTGATATAAATGATATTGTTCAATAATTTCTGCATTCTGTTAGATGACCTTTTGGGGGGAATAGGCACGCACATGGATTTCCTCCAGTCAGGTTGGCCAGGCAGCTATCATCCAAATTTCTTGGCATAGATGCATCCGTTTGTTGAAATATCTCAATCAGTATTCCATCAATTCCTGGAGCCTTGTTTTTGCCCGATGTCTTCAGCACAGCTTGGATTTTTTCCTTTAACACCATTGGTTCTTGAATACATGCTACCTCCTGAAATAGGGATGAACATTGGCCAATTATTTTTGGTACAATGACTCTGTGTATTCTTTCCATCTTCTTTTGATGTTTCCTGCAATGTTCATTATTTTGCCTGTAGAATCCTTCAATACTGTAATTCGAGATTTAAATTTTTTCTTCAGTTCTGTCAGCTTGAGAAATGCTGAGCTATTTCTTCTCTTTTGTTTTTCTACCTCCAGGTCTTCACACATTTCTTCACAATACTTTGTCTTCTCGAGCTGCCCTTTGAAATTTTCTGTTCAGCTTTTTTACTTCATCATTTCTTCCTTTCACTTTAGCTACTTTACATTCAGAAGCAAGTCTCAGAGTCTCTTCTGACATCCATCATGATCTTTTTTTTTCTGTCTTTTTCATGACCTTGTGCTTTCATCATGTATGATGTCCTTGATGTCATCCTATAACTGGTCATTAGTGTTCAATGCTTCAAACTCATTCTGAGATGGTCTCTAAATTTAGGTGTGATATACTTAAGGTTGTACTTTGGCTTTTGTGGACTTGTTTTAATCTTCTTCAGCTGCAACCTGAACTTGCACATGAGCAACTGATGGTCTGTTCCACAGTCAGCCCCTGGCCTTGTTCTGACTGATGATATTGAGCTTCTCCATCACAGATACAGTCGATTTGATTCTTGCATACCCCGTCCAGCAAGGTCCACACGGATGGAAATAGCTGTTGTTTATGTTGATGAAAAAGTATTTACAATGAATAAGTCATTGGTCTTGCAAAATTCTGTCATGTGTCTCTGGCATCATTTTTACTGCCTAGGCCATATTTTTCAACTATTGATCCTTCTTTGTTTCCAAGTTTAGCATTCTAACAACTAATAATTAACAATGCATCTTGATTGCATGTTTGATCAATTTCAGACTTCAAAAGCTGGTAAAAATCTTCAATTTTTTCATCTTTGGCTTTAATGGTTGATGCACAAAGTTGACTAATGGTCATATTAATTGGTCTTCTGGGTATGCATATAGATATTATCCTATCACTGATGACATTGTACTCCAGGATAGAAATGCCATTCCTCTGCAATTTGTCATTGCTGATATAGTAGACCATATGACCATCCAACACAAAATGGCCAATACCTGTCCATTTATGCTCACTAAGGAAGATGGGGCAATCTACTTCCATAGCGATACTGCCTCGGAAACCCAAGGAGGGGTCGCTATGAGTCGAGTCTGACTCCACGGCAAATAACAACAACAACAACAATGCCTAGGGTCTCAGTCTTGATTCATGTCATTTCACTTATGACAACTTCCGATTTTAGATTCATACTTCTTATATTCCATGTTTCAATTATTAATGGATGTTCGCAGCTGTTTCTTCTCATTTTGAGTGGTGCCACATCAAGAAATGAAGGGCCTGAACGCTTTAGTCCATCCACGTTATTAAAGTTGACTCTACTTTGAGGAGGCAGCTCTTTCCTAGTTGTCTTCGGAGTGCCTTTCAGCCTGAGAGGTTCACCTTCTAGCGGTGTAGCAGACAGTGTTCTGCTGTTGCTCATAAGGCTTTCACGGGCCAATTTCTTCAGAAGTAGATCACCAGGCCCATCTTCTGAGTCTGCCTTAGTCTGGAAGCTCTGCTGAAACCTGTCCCCCATGAGTGGCCCTGCTGATACTTGAACTACCAGTGGCATAGCTTCCAGCATCACAACAACATACAAACAACCACAGTTCTTCAAAACGGTACACAAGCGGTAGACAACACCACTCCTCCCCCTCAAGTACTAACATATTTCCCTACGATTCTAAGATACTGCTTCCTTTTTGCCCAGGTTTTGGAGTAAAAGTGACTTCAACATGGAGCAGATTTGAATAATGTCCAGGATATCTTGGCGTAACTACTAAACTCTAAACAAGGGCTCATCAAATTTGAGAGTTCAGAGGCTCCACAGAACACATCCATCAATTCCCAGGGGACCTCTGAACCCCACAAAGGAAATACTGGTCTGAAGCTCAGACCCAGAGACTCAGCAGAAACTCCATGATGGAGGATATTGGCAGACAGGAGGAAGCAGAGACCAGGAGAGCTCTGAGGTCTTGGAGGGCGGGCTCAGTCAGTCCAGCCAACCAGCAAGGCCAGGGGCTGCACAAAGTAAACCAGGGTCAAGGGCAGGGAATCATGCACAAAAACTTCTAGTCAAAGGCCTTCTTCCCAATCTCCCTAATGAAAGAAAGAAGCAATCTTTTTCTGGTCAAGTAGAAACTGATGCTTGGACTACAGATATGTGAGAGGCCACCTTGGACTGAGTGACTTTTTTCCTTGACCCAACCATCAAAAGAAGCAACAAGCAAGACGGCGTGCACCGAGCTAGGCCTTGGGAACTGGACAAGCCTGGCTCGGATTCAGGATCTGCCATAAACTAACCTGTAGCCTGAGGCAGGTCCCTCAACTTCTCTGAGCCGTGGTTTTCCTCTTCTGTGAAATATGAGTAACAGCCTCCCTGGCATCCCTGCCAACACTCAGGGTTTTTGTGAGGATTAAATGAAATAACACATGAAGGCATCTAGTACCCTACTGCCGGGCACTCAGCAGGCATTTCACAGTTAATGTTATTTCATAATTGCTCTGTGGTGAGTGCAGCCTGCTTGGATCTGACCTCAGGACGGGATTTGAATTGGAAGTCTCCCAAAAATCTTCCTAGGGACTACCACTACTAAATGCCTTTATCTTCAAGCCGAAAGGGGCTTCCAATGAAATCCTGATCTTTGCTGGGGGTGCATTTTTTTTCCCCAAAGAGAAACCCTGTCACAGGAAGGGTATTCCAAAACCAGATCCCAGGCAATGCCCTCCTAAAAGGGTTCTAGAAGGATCTCAAACCTAGGCAAAGGGGGCTGAGAGGAAGAGATGGTGCTCACGGATTCTGACCCTCACCTGACCTCACGCACAGTATAGAGGCAGTGAGTTCACTTTCTCAGCAGAACCACACAGCCACCAACAGCTGTGGAATGTCAAAACACGGCTGCTGGCGTCTAAAGTTACCGCTCCCTCCCCTCCATGATGAGAGGAAAGAAAACACATTTCTGGAGCTTCTTTATGCTTTGCTCATGAAGAACAAATGTCGGCAAGATATAGGGTGTACTGCTCTGTTTGCCACCAAAGAGCACAGAACATAATTTTATATGAAGCTACACCCGCTTAATTGTGATGCATTAAGTATTATGTTCATTGTTTCTGAAACTGAGTAGAAATGAATAATTTATTTCAGACAAAGAAAACTCTTGAATATGAAATGCCTCATCTTTTAAAATTACAATTTGGAAGACAAGAATGAAAAAATACTCATAGCCAGTGAACCTTTTACTGCTAATAGAAAACAGTGGTTCAACTGTTTGTGCTTTGTTTGCAAACATTAGATTTTTTAAAAAAACATTCTTCAGAATAATCGGGGGGGGGGGGGGAAACAGTTTTCAACACACTCACATCCGCTCAACATGCGAGCACATCCAACATTAACTTTCTGGGCCAGATGCACACCTACCCTTTCCCAGTCATGTGCTTTGGCCCTCACCTGGGATCCATGTCCTCCACCCAGTCTCTGAGGCTCCTCCAGAAACTGTCCCTCCAGCTCCCTCCAGGGCACTTCCTTCTACCCTGCATTTTCTCTCTGGTTCACGGCCACACCCCTGGCAATTAGCACAGTGCCTGGCACACTGCAGGCTCTCCCAGAGTGTAAGCTAGTGTTATTTTTAGAGATGATAATCAGTGTTTTGGTTTGAATTGGTGGTTATCATTTCAGGTATGGCTACTGGTGCAGGAGTTACCTACTACTCCAATTCCTGTTAATGCTAATAAATTGGGGAAAGAGAAGGGTGTTTGAGTACATATGACAGGAAGGTCCAGTAGGGTGACTCGCCTACCACGCCTGAGCACTTCATGCACTAAAGGTTTTCTATGTGTTGCCTCCAACAACCCTATGAAAACCGAACCAAAGCCATTGCCGTGTAGTTGATTTCAACTCAGAACAACACTAGAGGACAGAGTAGAACTGCTCCATAGGGTTTCGTAGGCTGTAATCTTACGGGAAATAATTGCCACATCTTCCTCCCATGGAGCAGCTGGTAGGTTCAACCCACTGACCTTCTGCTTTGCAGCTGAGAATTTATCCACTGTGCCACCTTACTATTTCCATTACAGAGAGAGGACCTAGGGCAGAGTAAGTAACTACTCACCTGTGGTTGCATGGCTAGCAAGTGCTAAGAAAACCAAACCAAACCCACTGCCATCAAGTCAATTCTGACTCCTAGCACTCCTACAGGACAGAGTAGAACTGCCCATCGGGTTTCCAAGGCTATAAATCTTTATGGAAGCAGACTGTCTCATCTTTCTCCCATGAAGCAGCTGGTGGGTTCAAACTGCTGACCTTCTGGTTAGCAGCTGAATGCATTAACCACTGTGCCACCAGAGCTCCCTAGTACTAAGAAGGTGGAATACAAATTTGCGTGTGTGCAGCTCTGAGACCTTTGCCCCTTACCACTGTGTTCTTCTGCATTTCTCAATTTCCTAGGACCATGGGGACTTCACCCACTGCACCTCCCATCCCACCCCAACCTCTGCAGTAAATGCAGATGGTCAGCCCTATTGTTCTTGATTTCAGAAAGCGCTCCCAGGCCCTGGCTGGATTACTAACAAAGGCTCCTAGCAGTCAAAAGGGGGTAGTGCCACCTCTCCCCACCTCCACGCCAACAATATCATTAAAACATTATCATATATGCACTCTGAGCTCAAGAAAAGAGACTCAGGGAGGGAGTCCTGCAACTTCTTAGGAAGCAGCTCTCTGAGCTGCGGTAATTACTGGCTGCAGTCCCATGGGCCCTCCCACCCCAGCCCTCCATCCTAGGGCATGCCCTGGGGTTAGCTGGTTTCTCTTTCAATTAAGACAACTCCCTGCATTTAGAATCTTTGACTTTTTACTCAGACGGCAATCTTGCAAAATGTTCTGAATTGAGAATTCCGCACAGAGAACAGCCAAGTGAGAAAAAGAACCAGGAAACCACCAGATCAAATAGTAAATGAAAACAAATAAGGAAAAAAACAAGCTCATGCATCAGTTTCTCCCAATTCATGGCACTACTCATCAGGGTTCTGGGCAGTGCCATCCCGCCCAGCCAGGAGGCTAGCGCTGCCATAGGGAGCCAAACACCTATAATTGAACCGCTACCCCCAAGTGAAAAAGCAAGAGTCCATCCTGAGCCTGGAACCTCTGGGTGGTGCATCAGCTATTAACCCAAAGGTCGGAGGTTCGAGTCCACCCAGAAGTAGTGTCAGATTACCCAATAAGCAAAGTAAACACAGGCTTACTTGTGCTTACCTACTAATCTCTAGTGAACAATTTCACATCTTTTCGCCACGTCAAAGATTCTGTTTCTAGGTCTGGCTGGCATGCATCTCTCTCCCAACCTCACAGCATCATCCTACAGAATCAAAGCCTCTCTTCAAATTTGCAATCCCTGACAGGGCTGGAGCACCCAGTAAGCTTACTGGGCAACACACCTCTGCTCAGAAAGAAGGCCTCGTGACCTGCTTCCAAAGCAGCAGCTAACAAAAGCCCTACAGAGCACCATTCTACTCTGACACACATGGCAGTGCCATGAGCCAGTCACTCAACAGCAACTGGTGGTGGAAGTGACCTGAGACCAGGACAGAGGCCAGTGTATGGGGCTGGAGACGGAGTGCTGAGAAAGGGAGGGAGGGAGCTGTTCCTCCCAGACTATTCATGTACCTACTGCCCACCAGGGGAGCCAGCCTTTGACCAGTCGGTCACTCCATGTCCATGGTGCCCCCATTTAAGTTTTCTGTGGCACAAGTCACAATGCCTCCCAACATTCAAGCTACTTCCTGATGTGGCTCTGGGGCATTTGGTCTCATTCTCACACTCATTCCCACGAGCGCTGCTCTGCTCAGCTGTCCATCCACACGAGGCATGTCCCATCACTTCCCCCAGGACCACCTGTAAGGCCCAGGCAGCCTCACTGACTGACTCTCTGCTCACCTCAGTGTCTTAATGGTGGACAAAGTGGATGCTTTGGGTATCTTTTCTCCCCAAGAAGAAAGTAGGATTGGGAGGGAGGAGCTTGAACTTGACCTGCCCCTGCCTTGCCTCCACCAGGAGCTATGGATAACAGCACTGCACTACTGGCCTCTTTTCCAGAAGCATCCAGGATCCCTGTATGTACTTTCATATCTCACAACTCTATCAACTGGGACCATAGGAAATTTCTGCTCTTCTACCAGGTAGTTTCATATGATTCAACCTAGGAACCTCAGCAATGCTGAGATAACTAGTTTTCACCCTTCTCCAGTTCTGCTAAGACAAAGGCCACACTCCTGAGTGTGGTGAATCTGTGTCTCTCTCCAGCTGTTCTCCCACCATTCCCTACACCTCATGTTCCAGGTGCAGCAAACAGCTTATTACTAGCAGCCATAGGACACTCCATGCCTTTGTCCATGTTATCACCTGCCTTTGTCTAGAATGACCTCCCTAATCATCTCTACTTACCAAACTCCTATCTGCCCCTCAAAACCCAGTTCAAAAGTTATCTCCAGCAAGTCTTATTTGACTCACAATGCCATCTAGTTAGTTATTCCCTCCTCTGAGCCTTGCACAGAGTTTACTCATTCACCTACCACTGAGCATCATAATTTCTTTTATTTATATACAGTCTTAAAACAACAACAAAGAGTGTCTATAAGGCAAAGGCAGAGTCCCATTTGCTTCTGAATCAATAGGCTTAAGTACGTTCTCAATAAATATCTTATGAATGAATTTGGCAGGAAGTCATTCTATCACACTGAAATACTATCAACTGATAACCAGAAAAAACAAACTCACTGGAATCGAGTTGATTCTGACTGACAGCAACCCCTATTGGGTTTCTGAGGCTGTAAATCTTTACAGAGGTAGAGCATCCCATCTTCCTTTCGCAGAGCAGCTGGTAGGCTTGAACCGCTGACCTTCTGATTAACAGCCAGATGCCTTATCCACTACACCACCACAGCATCTTACCAACTGACAGAAATCACAAAAAATGCCAGATTCGTCTCTTCATTTTTAATATGTGTGTATCCGTATACATTGGAGCTCTGGTAGCATAGTGCCTAAGGCACTTGACTGCTAACCAGAAGGCTGGCGG
>NW_006921669.1:10631835-10679662 GCF_000298275.1 Orycteropus afer afer
CACTCCCTTCCTGATTTTAAACCATGCAGTGTCCCCTTGTTCCGTTCGAACATCAGCCTCCTGGTCAAGGTACAGGTTCCTGTTCCCTGCTGCAAGGACCCAGGTAAGGGTGGTACGAGAGGTTTCCAACAGGGAGGCAAACTTGTCTGTCAGTTTGTCCCACTGTGGTGAAGGCCAATAGTGCCTACTATTAAACAAGAAGTAAATACATTTTACCAGTCTATGTAAAACCTTAGCTCACAGCCTCCCACAGCTGTTGTGATTGTTAGTTTTAGATCCCCTACATCATCACAGGCAATCATTTCCCATCAGCAATATGCTTAGATTTTTAGCCTGGCCATCCCTTTTCCCTTTCAAATGCCACTCGCCATTCCTAAGCTTCTGGGAATAGAATGGTTCCATCAAGGACTCTCCGGAATTCACAGATCTCCTGGTATCTTCTCCATCAAATGTTTATTTGAAAACTTGCAGTTATAGGGATCAGGGAAACATTTCCTAAACACAGGCTTTGATAATAAGCGCTCTGATGGCATAGCGCCTAAGGCATTTGACTGCTAACTAGAAGCCTGGTGGTTCAAACCCACCAGCCACTGCTTCGAAGGAAGACTGGGAATCTACTTCTGTAGTGATACTGCCTCAGAAACCCAAAGAGGGGTTGCTATGAGTCGGATCCAACTTGATGGCAATGAGTTTGGTTTGGTTTGGTTTGGTTGTTGTTGTTATGTGCCATCGAGTCAGGCTTTGATAAACCTGCTGGCCTATGCCTACAAAGAATACAATCGATGCTTATTTTCATACATTATTAATTGCACACAAAGTGTTAATGGACAAAGGACAACAGACCACACAGGTGGCATAATGCTCCTTAGACAATTCGCCACGGACAGTGGTACCAGCATGGCAGAAGGCGTGTGAATAGTACATAAGGTCACCTTACAGTGGGACTAAACCATGTATCCCTTTCTTTACCACTGTGTAACGGTACTTACATGACAACAGGACAAAAAAATGGCCTGAGGCATTCTGCTCTACTTTAGAGCTTGCATCTCACACTGAAATGAAAAAAGATACAATCCAGAAATTGCGCTTTGGTTAATATTTCTGCAATTCTGCAGGAATGGTTTCAACAGCAAGTGTGTTCTGGATTTCAGGTGTCAATTAAGAACCTATCAGAATGCAGGGCTAAATAATAAAATAATAAGTATTGATTGATGTTTCAACTTTAAAGACCCTTTTCCAGGAGTGTTTTAAGGTGGAAGGCTGTTGTTGTTGTTATGTGCCAATGAGTCAGACCCGACTCATAGCAACCCCTCCTTGGGTTTCTGAGGTGGCATCTCTACGGAAGTAGATTGCCCAACCTTCCGAGGAATGGCTGATGGGTTTGAACTGCCAGCCTTCTGGTTAGCAGTCAAATGCCTTAGGCATGATGCCACCAGAGCTCCTTTTCAGTAGGTGGGAGACTGAAATTTAACAGTGTGTTGTAGGGCATTCCAGGCAAGCAACGCTGACAGTCAGTGGGGAACAGGGCACACAGCATGGGGCTTCCCAATGGTGACTCCTCTACACTCTTACCCCCTCTAAAGAGAGTGCAGCTTTGCAATTCACACAGCTCTGGGACAGGCAGAGAGGCCCAGAGGGAACTGTGGTTTGACAAAAAAATAGGTCATTTGCCCAAGTGATTAAAAGTCTGTCATATGCTAATGCTTAGATGGGTGAACCTCTGGCCAATTTAGTAGGAGTAAATTGCAATTGATTTTCGAAGAAATTGCTTGTTCTCTTGCCTTCCCTCAGCTGTGTCACACTGTCTCACACACAGCTGCCTTTGTCACAGCCAGAGCCATTGAAACACGTGTCAAGATCTTTATGAGGCAAAAAGATTATATGTGTGTGTATACCATAAATATACATACAAGTGAGGTCATATCCAAACATACGTATATCTGTGTGTGTACGTGTGTATACACATGTACACAAAGATGTTTTAGAGCATTTACATTTAGAAACAATTATGCCACCACTGTAACAGCCTTCTGTATGCTTTGCAAATCCCTTGGTGGCTGGTGAGCTACCCTGAGTCATTTTTATTTTTACAACATCCTACTATTTGAAGAAAGATCATAAAAGAGCACAGTCCTGCACTCTCTCCACACACTCCCCAGCCCTCTCTATGTAAACCCCTGGATATGAAAAGAAAATGGTTAAAAGATCATAAGAGATCAAAAAATGATAATAATAAAGGTTAACAATAGCTGCTTTCACCCCTAATTTCTGATATGGTGATAAACCCTCTTAGAACATTAATTAGAATGCAAACAGAGATGAAAGAAATGCCCAGGGGATGTAATAAATTAGCCCTTTATGCAAATCACCCATTCGTTTCCATCACTGACCCAGCTAGTTGAGTCTCTAAATTAATGGGAAGTGGTTCACTTCTTTAACAAAAAATTCAGATGAAAGATTATCTTTTTTTTTTTTTTAAATAATCTGCAGGCTGAGAGGGCTCACAACAAAAAATGACTTCTCCTTTCTCCTTGCAGACAACTCTGATGAGGGCCAGAAGTTATAAAAACAAACACTCCAGCCACTGATTAAATCCCTGCTGCCAAACAGCGACTTATTAATTAACCATGGTTCCAAATCATGGACAATTACCCCCTAACCGAAGTCCACGGCTGGGTTCTCACCCTCACTGCAGAAGAAATAAAGCGTTTCACCTGAAGGGGGACCCAGACCTGAACAGGTGAAGGGCAATTTAAATGAGGTGGGGAAATGCCAGGATGTGTCAAGTTTCAAATATCAATTTGAAAACAAACACACACCTAATTTGACGTGTCATCACTGTCCTCGACAATTTATGTTCTACTGTCCTAGAAATTTATGGAACTCTCAGTTTTCTTATCAGTGAAATGAGAAGATTTGGACTAGAATGACCTCCAGAAGTCCGACCGCCTCTACAAGCCAGTGATTTTATGTATCCCTTTGTAAAACTAACACAGCCCTTCCAATCACTTAATTTATTTAAATATAATCTGATGGAATACATTTTGTCGACTGACTTCACTCCTGGCTTCATTTTGTCTGTCCCACTCTCATTTTCCCTATTGTCTCCATTTACTTATTTTTCAATTTGCTCTATCTTCTTCCATGTGTTCAAATACGATGCCTTAAATACATTCTGGAGCAAAGTAAGGTATATACGGAATGAATCATGCTCTAAAAAATGTCATTAATACAAAAAATATATATGCTAAAATCACAAGTTTCCTAGGTAGGAAGAACATGCTCAAAAGAAACACTAAGTCCAAGAATAACACAACATTCAATAAACAGACCCTTAGAGAAGACAGAAATATATTGAAGATTGTCCTAGCACACTGTCTTGATGTTATTAAAAAAAAAAAAAAAAAAAAAACCCAAACCCATTGCCATCAAGTAGATTCCAACTCACAGTGACCCTTTAGGACAGAGGAAAACTGCCCAACAGGGTTTCCAAGGCTGTAAATCTTTGTGGAAGCAGACTGCCTCATCTTTCTCCCATGGAGCAGCTAGTGGGTTTGAACTGCCAACTTTTATGTTTAGCAACCAAATGCTTTAACCAATGTTATATCTACTCTCAGAAAAGGAGATACTTGCCCAAGATCACTCAGCTAGTTAGGGGCAAAGCTGGAATCAGAACACACCTCCAAATTCCTAAACCAGTGGCTTCTAACCAAACAGTCCTGATTTGATACCTCCTCTTGAGAATTTAGTACTGTGTCCCAGAGAACAAAAAAAAAAAAAAAGGACATCCTTTGGAAAGAGCAAGCTTCGACAGCAGAAAAATTAAGAGATGGCAGAAAGAAATACTTCAGAGACGGAGGAGAGGGATCGAGGACAGACATATTGGCTATAAATATTTTTGTACCTTGTAACAATCTTCAGTTTATGCAATTACCTGTCACTCACTGATGTTTTATCTCTCTTCTTCTGGTAACAGGACCGCAAGGTACTACAGCCACTCTATGCCAAATATTTGACTGTCTCTACCTCCATGCCTTTACTAGAGCCGAAACATCCAGGCTTTGCCAGCAGTATGGAGATACTAAAAAATACAGCTTTATTCATGAAACTTCTGAGGCTGGCAGGTGATCTCAATAATAAATTTGCCTCTGAGAGCCAGTCATTCACACAGGAAGACACAGAGTCCACGGGCCATCAGGCAACTGCGTAATGTAACGGCATGTACAGACTAGGATCCCGTTTTTGTGTATATACACATATGCATGTGTGTGTGTGCGTATGTATGTGGAAGGTTCGCATCAACCTGCTTACAGCGGTTATTGAGGACCCCTGGTGGCACAGTGGTTAAGCACTCAGCTGCTAACGGAAGGGTTGGCAGTTTGAACTCACCCAGTGGCTCCATGGGATAAAAGGTCTAGCCATCTGCTCTTGTGAAAATTACAGCCTAAGAAATCTATGGAGCAGTTCTGCTCTGTCACACGGGGTCACTGAGTCATAAACTGACTTGATGGCACCTAATGCCAACAACAGTGGTTATCTTTGGGTGGTGGGATTATAGGTGATTTCAATTTGTTTTCCTTTTTCTTTTTTACTTGTTTGTAATTTCTTATCATCCCACAATAAAAATGGCCTGCTGCGGGGGCAGGAGGGGAAGAGAATAAAATAAAAATGTGGTCTGTGAAAGCAAAATGTAAGTGTACTTAGCAGAGCCACGAAGCTTCTCCCAGGCTTAAGGCATGCCCTTCTCAGGGAGCAGTAATTCTTCCTGCTCTGAGGCATGTTGGGGAGAGGACTGATGGGGAGAGGTGGAAGAGTGGGAGTCGGTCAGGCTGAGAAGGGAAGGCTGATCACAGGAATCCTTAAGCACAGGAAGAGCTCCTACCCTGGTGAGCATCAGCTGCCGCAGACTCACCTCGGACCAAAGAGCATAATGGCATGGACCCAAAGGAACAACGGGGATTCAGGCCCAGAATAGGGAAGACTTTCCCCAAAGGGTAGTTAAATCTCAAACTGGGTGATCAAGAGACAGGATTTTCCTCCAGGGCCCTTGAGAAGGAGGATACATTTTTCATTTCTTGTCCAAGGTGGTTTATGAGCAGCCTTCCTGAAGGCTCTGGATTACTATGTCTTTCAAGATATAGAATCTTTGTTCCATGATCAGGGAATGTGGTATGCTGCAAAGAGTCCTAGTCTTGCAGTCAGAAGAGAGCAGACAGCTAGCATGACATTGGCACATCATTGAAAATGACAGATTTACTGAGGACCAAGTATGTTTGAGGCACTATGCTAGTTAAATTTTACCTATAGGATCCTTAATCCACAAGACCCTATAGGCAGGCATTATCAATCAGCCCATTTTACATCCAAGGAACCTGAGGCACAGTGACCTCACTGACCTGTGCAAGACCAAGTGAGCAGCGGAGCTGGGCTCCAGCAAGCTGGGCGGAACTCCAGAGTGTGTGGTCTTTCTCTAACATCAGCACATGAAAAGATATGAAAACAGGAAGCTGCCCAGAGCACTGGTGGAACAGCAGGCGGTCGACCTGGCTGGCCTAGAACACAGGATAGCTGGGGCAAGATGGAAGATTGATTAGCTCAAGACTCTGTAATGGACTGTTAAAGCCAGATCATTTCTTTAAGTCATTAAGGAACTAAGATAAGACATGGCAATGGGGAGATCAGACTGAATTTGGATAAACTAGCCACTCCTCGGAAGGAAGGTTGGGCAATCCTACTTCCGTAGTGATACTGCCTCGGAAACCCAAGGAGGGGTCACTATGAGTTGGGTCCGACTTGATGGCAAATAACAACAACAAATACAAGGTAGCCAATAAGAAGGGCAAAGCAAAGTTCAAGTGAGAGATAAGGTGTGTGTGCTAAGGGAACAAAGAGAGGGAAGCAGTTCAAAAGTCATATCCAAGACAACTTCAGCAGAACATGGTGATGGCTCCTGCTGAAAGAGTGAGCATGGTGGAGGGGACAGAGACGACCCCAAGTTTATAGCTTAGATCACTGCGTAGATGTGATTGTAAAGAACTGAGGAAGAGAAGGGATGGGCGGTGAAGAGGAGAGAGATAATAATACCTGTTTTGGATGTAATGAGTTTGAAGTCATTGAGATACATCCAGATGGAGTGGTCCAGGACTGAGATGGAAACACTAAGTTACTGTTATACTCAGGAGAGGTTGGAATAGGAGGGAAGGCTGAGTCATTTGTGTAAGCGGTAGTTGAGGCCCTAGGAATGGAGGAGGTTTGTTGGAGAGTGTGCAAAACTGGCCTACCTGAGGGAGGGCCAAGTTTTGGCAAAGGTCTTGGAGACTGTCTTTAAGCTGTGTGACTCTGGCCAAATCACATCTTCTCTCTCAGCTTCAACTATATAAAATCAAAATGTCGGACTGAATCCCATGGCCCCTTCAACTTAGACATTCAACCAACCATTACTGACGAGATACCAGCTCAGAACCAGGAAGGATGATCAGTACTAAGCAGACACCCAACAGACACATAAAAAAGTCCTCTGATACACTGTGATTAACAACTCTCATAAAGGCAAGAGGAAAATGCAGAGTGAGGGAGTCCTGAGTTGGAAGTGCCTGTCTGGGGGAATTCCAGGAAGGCCCTTAGAGATGAAATTAGATCTTGATCTCAGATGACTAAGAGAAACTTGCCAAGCAGAGGCAAGACCATGTGCAAAAGCACAGAAATGTGAAAGCACATGACATATTTGGGGAATGTCTGCGTTCTGTGAGCTTGAATAGAGAGAAGAGTGATGGTGTTTGGAGAAGGGAGACATGGCCAGGCTGTAAAGGGACTCTGCTGGCCTTCTAGGTTTCAGAACAAGTAGCGGAGAATCAATAGGGGTTCTCACTTACTGGAACAACACAATTAGGTTTCCGCTTTAGAGAGGTGAATGGAAAGGAACAGATGAGCGCCTTCCACCTAGGAACTGGCAGTTAGAAGCCATTCTCTCTCACCATGATTTGAGAAGGCAGAAGATAACACTGTAAGGGTTTCTCCACATGGAAACTTTAGTTACATAAACACGATGACACATGAAAACCAAAATTCTAAACATGGTTCACATGTTTACTCACAGCATAATTCAGAAAAAGAGGCTGGACTCCAAAGAGAGTTGAAGAGCAACTCATCCTGGAGAAAATCATTCCCATTCCCAGGTCCCAAGGTTTCCTGACCAAAAAAATCAAACTCACCACCATCGAGTCGATTGCGACTCATAGCAACCCCTCCTTGGGTTTCCGAAGTGGTATCACTACGGAAGTAGATGGCCCAAGCCACACCTGGGTCTAACTGAGGGGTTGGTGGTTTGAACCCACCTAGCACTCAGCAGTTCTGCAGGACAAAGGCCAGCAATCTGCTTCTATAACAATTACAGTCAAGAGAAGCCTATGCAGCAGTTCTACTTGGTCACGTGGGGTTGCCAGGAATCGTAACTGACTGGACAGTACCCAACAACAGGCCTCTGTAGGTAAATAATGTTTGAGCCAGAAGACTGGGACTTTGACTTTCACCAAATCAGACTTCGGCTGCTCAAATCCTAACATTACTCTTTCCCCACATTCTATCTACTTCATTCTTATTTGTAGTACCATCAAAATTGATTATATTTGAGGAAAGCCTGGCATCTCTTGACTCTTCTCTACAAAATCCCATCTTCGGATCAATATCTTTAAACCTTGGAGCCCTCTTTTTCTCTTGCGGCCACAGAGGCGCTTATATCCTCTCTCTGATCCTCCCTCAGACTTCTCTTGGCATCCACTGTACTTTCAAAACTTCTTGCTGCTTTGTTCTCCCGGAGAGTCCAGATAAATTGCCAACGGGCTCATCTTCCTTTTAAATCAATGTTTATCTCTTACTGCCTCTTGAACTTTTGAGACGAACAAAAGGAAAGGCAGAGTGAAGGTTAAAGAGCAGCTGGGAGGGAAACAGATGTTAAACACCACACCATGTTTCTGTCTCTTGGGCCTCCCAGCTTCCACATTGTTCTATCCTCTTGGTTCTTAAGACATTTTTCTGTGTTCTCTCTTCTACTCCAAAGTCTTCTACACTGGCTCATATACTGCCATTCATTGTCTGACTCTCTTCATGTTCAAGACCCTTAAAAGCCACACTGGCATCAACTCACAGTAAACATACATCCTCAAGCCCTTACAAGGGCCTTCAACAAGAAATGCTTCTCCTATCAAGTTTCCACAAGAGTCACCCCTCCAACCTCTCGTCGCAAATCTTGTCTGGGGAGAGCTGCTTAATTTCTCTTCTACACTTCAGGTTTCAGAACAGACATGACAGTTTTTAGGTTCTACCTTATTTTTTTACTCCCTTCTTTGTTCCTTCCGGGGCACCAATGATAATACTTCATGATGGCCTTTTATCTGGCTAGTAAGTAAACAATGGTAAAAATGGCTATAGGTTGGAAGAGGCCAAAGAAAATGGAAATGCAAGAACGTCAAACATGTCTTGCTCAGTGAGGGGATTCAGCCCACACTTACTGTACATGGATAAACATTCTCTTCGCATTGGGCAGAGAAATCCAAATATGGAAACTCTGATTACTACCATATCTATAAAAGGCAGAGGCCCTGTTGTCCTAGTTTCTTTGGGGAGATCTTCAAAACGGAAAGAGATGATCTAGACACTCAGATGCAAACCATGAAAAGCACCATTTATCATCCCGTTCTACCGTCCTTTCCAAGCCTACAAATGCCAAACTGGATAATATGCATTATTCAACGACCTAAAACCTCTCAGGGCTCCATTTGGCTTTACTACACCCACTTAAGAAACACAGTCACTGTCAGAGGTCAAAGCTCATTAATGCTGAAACCTAAATTCAGTGCCCTTGAGATATGCAATGTACCTCTAGACAAGCCTTCCTGACTGTAGTTAATTTCATTATGACTTCTGGATTCTCCACAGGACAGATCTCACAACTCAAGATCATATTTACTATGGAAAGAGCCCTGGCTGAGGAATGGATCCAAAAAAAAAAAAAAGACTGAAACTTGGCCCATGCAGAAGAATTTCAGATACTCATAAAAGAAATTCAGATGAACCAAGGGTGTTTGAGAATGACTGGGCCATTTCAAGTGCAGAAATGAGTACAAAGATTGAAAGGGCAATGCAAGAAGAGCACAGTGGAGGGAGGCTGGAAGTGATCTTGCTTTTTCCCTCAGAACCATGGACTTTGGGACTGATGATTACATCATCATACCAATGAGAAAAGAGTAACCCAAGGAGGAAAAATGAGTCTGTTGAAGCCCCATAGCTCATATCAGATCTGACAATAAAACCCAATAGCCCTTCTTCCTTGCCAACCTTCTCATATAAGAAGGGTCACAGCCCACAGGCATCAGCATAAAGACTGGAGAGTCATGCTCCTATGGAGTGAGCAGCCGACATGAAACAAGGGACCACAGTAGAAAGGCCCGCTTTATCTCCAGTACGCCATCTGCCATTCCTCATCCTAGTTCCTACAGACCTGCTTTCACAAGAGCCCAGATGGTCACACACACTTGTCTGTGTGTCCTTCATCCACTACTTGGATCACTGTCTTGCCTGGACCAAGAGGACAGGTAGCATCAATGTGGACTTGGAATGGGAATTATGAGCATTATTCAGGGTAACATATGAAAGCGTCTGATAAGAGAAAGCACCCAGGGACCTTGTTAAAATGCAGACACCGGTACAACAGGTCTGGAGTGCAGTCTGAGACTCTTGATCCTCTGACGAGCTCCCAGTTGCTGCAGACACTACTGGCCTCAGGACCACACACTGGTTAGCAAGTAGCAGGGAACAGAAGTTATGCATGCAAGCTGCAAATCAAACAAATCAGTTTTCTAAGTGGTTTCACCACTTAGAAGCTTTGTGATCTTGGGCCAGTTCCTAACTTTACTGTGACTCAATCTTCTCATCTATAAAATGGAAATTAAAAATATCTCACAGGCACTTGATTAAATAAGTTAATGATGTAAAGCTCTTAACACAGTGCTTGGCATATAAGGGTTTAATAAATGTCAGCTGCTGGCTGCCTCTGAGATTCATGAGTGCAAGGACTGTATCTCCCTGGCTCACTGCCAAAACCCTCACACTCTAGAGCAGAGTAGAAGCTCAATGGATGTTCTATGAGTGAATACATGCATATACAATGCACCCACGTACAACAGCACTTCCTATATACTACTCCTTGGGTTCTGTGGCTTTTCTGCAGTAAAGCATAAGCCATTTAGAACACTACAACACTCACCCATAACATGTCATCTCATTGAATCAAATTCAACATCAACCCCCATGTCTAACCACCAAATATATATAATTTTGAATGGCTATATCTACTTGAGAAAATATCTTAACAGTAAACAAATAAATACAACATTAGTCTGGAATCTACCTGTCATTAAGAGAAATTACTGCCTCGCTCATTATTTATGGGGCTGTCTGAATGCAGATGTTATGAAAACTTAATTCTAAAACTAAGTACACTTCCAAACTAAATGGAGAATTGCAAAGAGAGACAAAACAACCCATAGGGGGCAAGACCACTTTTCAAAGGACCGTTGGGGAGATACATCCTCTTATAAATACACACACTTGCTCCAGGGGGAAAAAAAAAAAAAAATAGTAACAGAAGAATTTCTAACAACTGGTAGAGCTTAATCTTTTAAATCGAAGGCAGATAAGTGAGTCCATGTGAAATTCTTCAGCAATCTAAGATTATCTTCAGACATCTCATAAAGTAAGTGGCATCATTTGATGGGATCCCACTTCCAGAGAGGCACAGTGAAAGGCTTGTACCAAGAAGGGAATGTGATTGCCACCTACAGACAGAAGCGGCTCTCCCTTTGCAAGAATTGGCCAATCACATTTTAACGTGAAGAAAAACATTCCACCAAGTCGCCTCCCTCCAACCTCCTCCAAACCACCACACCACATTACTTCATTTAGAATTACTTTCAAGTCATACAATCATCTCCAGGCATTCTGCCTCTTCATTAGCATCATCCTATTTCTAATTTCCCAGAAACACTGCGCCGCTCAACTATCTACTTATACACTATTTGAGAGCCAAAGAGAATTCAAGCCAAAGAACTGCTAGCAGCCAAAGGCATCAGAGTGGAAGGATAAATCTGCTTACCTGGTATGAATGGGACCACCCGGAATATATCGGACAATCTGCTGTTAACAGGTTCATACGGAGAATCTTCAAGCAGGTCGTTTCCTAAAAATAAAAAGATTGGGATCCGATTTGGAAAACAGATCTACTTCAGGCAGCTTTTCACTACTGAGTCTGAATTCTAATTATGTTGTGATTGTGTAACAAAGAGATGGTGAAATTTTCAAAGATTTCAGGTGCATCTATTTATTTGGCTTTGGTTATTTCTTTTCCACACCTCTTTGCTGTCCTTGCTCTCCCTAGAGTGCCCCGAAAACACTGGGGAGCAACCCAGCCCTACCTTGCCAGAACTCTCCCACTCTCTGCAAAGGAATGAAACCAGAGAGGAAGAAGCCAGTGACGTCACAAGCCCTGCTTGCTACCAGGAACCAATGGAGGAAAGGTGACCCTGTTTACTCCCAAACAATGGCATGAAATCAGGTGGCCTAGATATTTTCATTCATAGGTTATGGACCAAGTGGCAGCTACAAAGGCAAATCTGTATGTTACACATTTTTCCTGTGAGTCTTAGAGGAGAATGAACGCACAGGATGTTTCTGCTAGATTTACAAACAAGCCACCTCTGGCAGGCAAGGACCAGAGAATTCCCATTGCAATGGATGCTTGGGGCAAGTGGATCTTTCTCTCCCTGAACTACTTTGCCTTAACCATGGTTGAACCACACCAGATGATTCAAGACTCTGCTAATCTCAGGTGACAAATACATCCCCCCACACATGAATTCAGCCTTTGATCAGGTGGTAGGGGGATGGAGATGGAAAGGATTCTACTGGCCCTTTCACACTTAATTCTTTATCTTATGCCAGGATGGGAGCTCTGGTTGCATAGTGCCTAAGGCATTGGACTAGGAACCAGAGGGCTGGCGGTTCAAACCTACCAGCAACTCCTCAGAAGGAAGATGGGGCAATCTACTTCCATAGTGATAGTGCCTCTGAAACCCAAGGATGGGTCGCTATGAGTCGGGTCCGACTGGATGGCACATAACAACAACAACATGCCGGAATAGGTTGAGGGGAAGGAGTCAAGAGACAGGGCAAGCCTTTGTATTATTATTCTGTGAAGCTGGCTAAAGTCTCAGGGTGGATCTCCCTGGAGAGCAGTTGGCAGGTTTCTGGGGAGGCCTTTAATGGGGTCCTACTCCGATGCTCCGGCTAAGGCTGAGCGAGGTCAGCAGGGATCTCCCTGGTACCCCCACGCCTCATGCATTTTCCAACAACCAGGCCACACCAATGCTGCTTGGGCTGCAGCAAACACCAGCTGCCGCTGCCCCTGGGGACCTATGAAAAGTCCTCTTTCTGCAGCTGGAGAGACGTGAGTGGAGGATGAGGTCAGCTGGTCCTGAGGCCCAGGGGCCAAACGCCTCGGCGAAGGGTCCGAAGGGGGGCCCAGGAGCTAGCGCGTACCCTGCAGGCTCTGGTACATGCTCCAGTAGATTCGCAGACAGTTCTTCTCTTTCTTCATGCCCCGCTTGCAGCGACAGTTGTAGAGTGACTTCTGCTTCAGGGCCTCCATGGCGCTGCGGCACTCGTCCTTGGCCTCGAGGCCCGACGCCAGGCTGAAGTTGGTCTCCTTGCCCGCCACGCACTGCCTCAGCGTGCGGTACTTGGTGCTGCAGCTCTGCTCCTTCAGACACTGGTCGCTGGCTTTCACGCAGTCCAGGCGGTCTCCGCCGCTCACCTCCGCCGACAGGAGTACGTCTGCGGGGCCGAGGACAGGGAGCGTGAGTGCCGCAGGGCAGGGACCCCCACAGCGCTGCCTAGGGGGGTGGGCGCGGTTCCCAGGCACGCGCCTGGGGCAGGCGTGCTAACCCAGCCTTCGCCGACGCGCAGCGCAGGGAGGGCGACCAGCCCCGGGCAGTCCGAGTGTTCGCCCCAGGAACTCCGGACCCCATTCCGGGCCAGAGGGGAGGTTGGCACCGGCTGCCCACAGGGTCTGCGGGGGGCGGGGAGCCTGCGCTCTGCTCCCGCAAGCTCCAAACCCCTCCCGCCACCCGGCTCCCGTCGCGCGCGCGGCAGGCCTTGCTGAAGCCGGGGGCTGTTGAGGAGAGCTGCATCGGGCGAGCGTGGGGTACGGGGGAGCCTCGGTCCGCAGCTGGCCAGGAGGGGTGCGCCGAAACGTGTTCGAGGAAAAGTTTTCCCAACGAAGTTTGCTCTCGCGGCACCGTGTTCGCCCGCACCCCACCTGCTCCCTCAAGCCTCCAAGCTCCCCGGGACTCGCCAGGGGCGCCAGGCCCGGGGCTGGACGCCGTGGACTCCGTGGGTACCCACCAGACTGGGACATCAAATACCGTAGAAAATAAACAACCAAGCACGCAAAGCTGCGGAAAAATGCTGCGCCGCGAGCCCAGGGCGTTGCGCTAAGAGGAATAAGGATCCCTTCCCCCAGCGAAACTTGGCCCTCCCAAGCCCACCACCCGCACCGCCCGTGCCCTTTGGGAAGGCTCGGGGAGTAAGAACCGCAGCGGCGGCCTCGACTTACCCAGGAGCGGCAGCGCGAAGCACAGGGTCGCCAGGAACATGGTGCCGGCGCGCAGCTCGTCCCCCGCCCTCCCCAAATCACAAGCCGCCGCGAGGTCTCGCCGGGCAGCTCAGCAGGCAGCGATGCTCGGACGGCCGCGCTGCTCCCGCCGCCCAAAGTTCAGCTCCATCCAGCGCGAGAGTAAACTCCCGGGTGCACCGCCACCGCCGCCGCCGGCGACTCAGCTCCCGGCGGGCGCGAGGGCGGGAGGCGGCGCCGCTTCTCCGGGATCAGGTCCGACCCAACCTGGAAGGGAGAGAGCGCTTTGAAATGCGAGCCGCGGGCGCCAGAGCGTCCCCCGCCCCCCCGCCCTCCCCTCCCCCGCTCCCGCCCCGGGAACTTGCCTGCGCCGGGGGAGGCCCCGCGCCCACCCCCACCCCAGGCGGGGCGCCGGGGTGCCAGTGCCTTTTCCCAGGAGCCACCGGTACCCGCCGGGCAGGGACCCAAGCGGTCTGACGCTGGCTACCAAAGTGCGAGGGGGTGCCTGCCCGGCTCCAAGCCAAGCAAAGAAAGAAAGAACCGTACTTTCCGAGCGCCGCGAGGGGAGCCGGCAGCGGCGCTGGGTCGGAGCCCTGGGCGGCGAAGGCGGCGGCGGCGGCTCCCTCGCCAGCCCGGCGCGGAAAGAGCCCCTCTCCCGGGAAGTTGGCCGCCCCCTCCTTACGACGCTCGCTCGCTCGCCTGCTCGCCCTCCCAGCCAAACCACCAATCGCCGCCCGGGTCTCCTCGCCCCCTCCCCTGGCGCGCCTCCTTTCCGAGATGGCCAGGCCAGCGAGAGACGAGGTCCGGGCTGGGGCTAGCACCCGGCTGGTGCGCCCCTACGCGCCGCGAGTCCCCCGCTCGCTCCCGAGCGTTCGCGCCGCGCACAATCCCGCCGGGCGACCAGGACTCGGGCGCATCCACGCCACTGGCTGGGAGAGCGAGCCGGCCCGCATCCCCCACGGGTCCTCCCGGACAGGTGCAGCCCCGCGCCGCCTGCGCCCTGGCTCGCCCCGGGCTCCAAAGTTGGGGGCTTCTGTAAGAAGGGAAGAGGTGGCGGGGGTGCGGGGCAGCGGCGATGGGTTCCCGAGCCGACAGAACGAGAAAACTCTCCAAATGCCACCAACCTGGACTCAACCAATCGCGTCCAGCTGCGGCGAGGTGCCGGTTTAAGTGTTTATTTATTCGGTAGGGGGTGTTCCCGCCCCCCCTCCGCTTTCCCGGCTCACTTTCTCTGCGCTGGGAAGGAAGATGCGGTCATCTTCGCGAGCGCCGAGAGCTGAGTGGAGCCAGGACGGTTTCCGAGCAGAGCGCCCGGCTCTGAAGCCCGTTAGGGGTGCTAGCGGTTATTGGAATCGGCGCGGAGGAAGGAGAGTTCCGGGGCCAGATTGCTCCAGGCCAAAGGTTTCTCCCCTGCTCCGGCTCCCGCCGCCCCAGCGCACCGCCAACCACTCCAAAGCTCGCCCGCCGGGACAGACCGACGCCGCTAATGCAGACGCTGGCCAGCGGTGGAACCCGGGCTGGACCCGGCACGCGCGCACAGGATACGCCGCACTATGCAGCCGACAGCGGGCGCCGCCAGTGTCTCACTGACACGCTCTCTGTCTCTCACGCACACACACAGGGCACAATGCACAAAGGCTCTTTCTTCCGTCCTAGTACAATGGAGTCAGACCCTTCTTCCGAACGCAAAGTTTTCCCCACGTCACTCGCGCCTGTGACTCAAGACTTGGCACTTCAAAGACACGCTTAGACCCAGGCCCCAAGAGCAGCGATGGCGAGAGGCTCCCACTCGCTTGTCCACGCCAGCGCGCACACACTCACTCACACACACGCAGTCTCTACCTCTCTCTCTCCTCCAGCTTGGACCACGAGACAAAAGCGAACCCCCAACCCACTGCATCTGAAGCGGGTCAGACCTGGCCTTAGGAAATATATAAACTGACCTCCATCTTGTCTGTTTCAAAAGTAAATTCAAATAAGTAAATAACCAACACTTACACAGCCCTTCCCCCCAAGGCCTGAAACGTTAGTTCTCAGCGGGGCTGCCGAACTCCGTCCCCCGCCTGGGACATACTGCCCCTCCCCGCACGCTGGGGGGCGCCCGGGGCGCTGAATCTACACTGGGTTCTGGGAGGGAGCTGGGGGACAACCCACAGTGGCGGGTGGCCATCCAGCTGTTCAAGGCTTGTATTCGAGATCCTTGCTAATGTCCAAGTTCATCAGTCAGGGAACCCGAGTTTGTATTAAGTCTGGGTGAGCGCAGCTGTCAAATCTGCAAACGTGTCACACCAGACAATAGGCGGTGGAAGAGAGAAAGGAAACGCTCATTTTGATCGAGGGGGGTTAATTGAAAAGGGCACCGGCTTTGGTTGAAGTTGGTGGCCGGGTGTGAGGGCCTGGAGAAGGGGAGGAGGGGTGGGTAGCTCTCCGTTCACTGCTCGTGAGCCTGACGCGCCCCTGGGCTGCGGAGGCTGCCGGAGCCAGTGGTGCGTATTGTTTGAAAGCGCCAACTTGTGTAGGCGCCTGTGTGCGCATCTCAAACCCCGGGGACTTTCCACGTTTTCGCCCTCCCGGTTTGCCATGCCGGGATTTCTCAGGGCCAGGCAGGAAGAGCTTGCCGCCTCAACCAGCTCCTCCTCGACACACATACACAGTGGCCATGCACAGATTGGTAGTTCATTCAGTGTATCAATTTACACTGGGTTGTTGAGTAAACAGAGCAAACATATGTCACATTTTCGTGACAGATGGTTCAAACCAAGGGCTACTCACTCTCCCTTTCTCTGACAGTCTAAGTCCAGAGAGTATCACGTGGAAATAGAATTCAGTCTTCAAATCAGTTTTTTTCACTTAAAAAAAGTTTATTCTCATATTTTCACACACAAACTAGAGAACTCCTGGGAAGGTGGTTTTAGTGAGGGGAGGTTGTTGCTGGTGTGTCCTCTGGAGTGGTTTCTGACCCAAAGTGACCATGTAGGACAGAGTAGATCTGCCCCCAAGTGGTTTTCTTGACAGTGATCTTTAAGGGAGAGGATCACCAGGGCTAGTGGGGGGGGGGGTTGGTGAAGCCACTGGATGGGTTAGAACCAGAGACCTTTTGGTTAGCAGCTGAGTCCTTAACTGTTGTGCCACTAGGGCTCTGAATTAAGAATTTATGTGAGAACTATGTTTCTCCATGGACACCCAAAACATAAAACTCATCATTCCGTTGGATAAGTGGAAGTGACTTTCTCTCTTCAGAAAATCAGTAGTTAGAATTCCATATTTCAATATAGATGGACAAATGATCATTGCTGATGGTTTGGATCACCATGAAGTTTCATTTGAGGACATCAACCACATCTTTCATATGTGGGTTTTTTTTTTTTTTTTTTTGGTTGCTGTTGTTTAGAAATAATTCCATGTTACCCTGAGTATTCCACCAACACCTTTTTGACCAAATTCTAACAGGAGTAGAGGGAAGGTAGAACAAAAGTTCTCCAGATGTCAAATGTGGAACTTCTTTGAAAATACCTGCAGTTCCAAGAATAGTTTAGAACCATTCACTCACACTCTTCTTCATTAGATTCTTCCCAATGAATGATGGGAGCTCTAGTGGCTTAGTGCCTAAGGCATTTGACTGCTAACCAGAAGGCTAGCACTTCAAACCACCAGCCACTCCTTGGAAGGAAGTTTGGGCAATCTAATGATACCATCTGGGAAACCCAAGGATGGGTCACTATGAGTCAGATCCAACTCCATGGCAGTGCTTTTTTTTTCCCCCCTCCCCCAATGAATGATGAAAACAGAGCTTTGTTTAAAATAAACAAAAATAAACCCACCTGCCTAAGGCATTTGAGTGCTAATCAAAAGGCTAGCGATTCAAACCCACCAACCGCTCCTCAGAAGGAGGGTTGAACAATCTACTTCTGTAGTGATACTATCTCAGAAACCCAAGGAGGGGTCGCTATGAGTCGGGTACGACTTGATGGCAGTATGTTTCTTTTTTTTTTTTTTTTTGCCCTTATAATTGTGCCTTCCAATATAATAACAACTAACGATGTAGTTATTTGAATGAAAAGTCACTAAAATTAAATAAAAGAAAAAAAGTCAGTTCTTCAGTCATACTAGTCACACTTCAGGTGCTCAATAGCTGCATGTGGCTAGTGGCTACCATGTTGGTCAGCACAGATACAGTGTGGTTCCATCATCATGGACACTTCTGTAAGACAGCACTGTCCAATACAGTTGGTGTGAATATATTGTTAATATGGTCTTAGAATAGTGCAGGCATAGAGTGAGTGCTTTCTGATCTATAGTAGTTATGCTGAGGAGGAAGTTGAGGGATCCATGAAGACTCAGCCAATTGTTGGTGTGTCTTCTACTCAAGAGCAGAGCAGCAGGCAAAGAAACCAAGGAGTTCCCACTGCTATCAAGTTGACTCTTACTGATAGTGACTCTATAGGACAGGGCAGAACTGCCCCATAGGGTTTCCAAGGCTATAAGTCTTTATAGAAGCTGACGGCCCTATCTTTTCCCACTGAGTGGCTGATGGGTTCAAACCTCTAAACTTTCACTTAGTAGCCAAGCACTTAACCACCGAGCCACCAGGACTCCTTAACTAAGAAATAGGGAAATGGATACGTCAAAAGCTGATGTCCTTAGGAGATCTGTGAACAGAGAGTTAAGATACCCTATATTTGTTATGTGCCGTCGAGTCGGCCCTGACTCATAGTGACCCCCGACTCGTAGCGACCCCTCCTTGGGTTTCCGAGGCAGTATCACTACAGAAGTAGGATTGCCCAACCTTCCTTCCAAAGAATGGCTGGTGGGTTTGAACCGCCAGCCTTCTGGTAAGCAGTCAAGTGCCTTAGGCACTGTGCTACCAGAGCTCCTAAGATACCCTATAGAGGAAGCTAATATTAAACAAACAAATAAACCTGCCTCACAACTAATATGCACTGACTTGGAACATGGAAGTCAGAAATGCAGTGTGACTTAACAGGACTAGTATTATCTCTGTTTCCTTGGAGCTTATCTGTTCCCATGTGTACAGGATGATCTCAGGATGAAAGGTGATGTCAAAATATAAAATATTATTAGCAATTATAAAGGTTCATGCTATCTTCTGTGACATGTTTTCTCAGTGAGAAATTGGTTTTAATGGTACAAAATTGGGTTCAATCCACCCATGAGCACATGAAGTGAGCAATTTTCTTGATAGAAGTGTATTTTCATAAGTTAACAGGTGAATCATGGTGAGAATGACAGTTTTCTTCCACTCAGCTTTTTGTCTTGGCCCTATAGAGTATAATCTAAAATATATTTGCTTTGTAGAATGACACTGCTCAAACATCATTCAGATTTCTTTAACTCCAACTAGTCCTTCAAAGTATGTGACATTAGACAGTTTGACAGACTTACCTCTATAGCTACATAGAAGCACTCACCGTTCCCTAAATGTGTCATGCATTACCATACCTTTGCCTGTACTCTTTCATCTGACTAATATGCCCTTCATCCTAATATTTGAAGGTCCAGCTCAGTTCAAACAGGTAGCTAAGGATAGCAATGCCTCCTTGGACCAGAATTAGTAGTCCCCCCTAATTTATCCAATAGGTGCAATAATGGACTCAAATACCAATGATCCTGAAGGTGGAACAGGACAAAGCAAGGTTTTGTTCTGTTATACCTGTGACCACCATGAGTCAACACTGAATTGACACCTTCTAACTACAGCAGCAGCAACAAGTGAACCCACTGGAGTCTCGATTATAGTTCTTGTGACTTCCCGTAGCTGTATCTGATTCCTCAGCTAGAATATGAGTTCCTTGAAGGCAGGAAGATGCTCTATTCTTTTTTTTTTTTTTTGCATACCCAGCATTTAGACTGATACCTGAAACAGTCATCCCCAATAAATGCATATTGATTGCATGAATAATGCGTGATGCCATTTCTCATTCTCCTCTGTCACCATAATTTTACTGAAAGGTTTACATAAAATCCCTTTACTGTATGAACAATACTAAATTTAAGTACCTCATGCAATTACTGGTATTGCTGTTTCAATAATAGTATCAAATATGTATTATCCCTTTGGGGATTTGACATTTACATTTTTTAAAACAAAACCCACTCTTGTAATAGAATGCTCTTTTTCTGGTTCACTTTATTAGTAACATATGATATATTTCACTTCTGGGAAATGATAGCTTGCCTTGGGTCATATTTTAAGGCATACAGCCAGAGGCACAGTCAGTTCCACCTGAATTTCTCTAATCATCTAGAAATGTGGCTCCCTCAGGGAGAGGGGGATTTAGAAGGGCCAAATCATAATTACCCTGGAGCCTTCATCCTCAAAGAGGCAAATCTTTAAAAGCCAACCGACTCAGAAGTGTTAAAATTCTATTGTCAACACACAAGTGCTTTTGCCAACTTTAGGGAAGATGAGATAACAGTGACCACCCAAACCCGGAAGGCTGGTGTAAGGGTCTACCAGGAGACACAGATCTCACTTCCTAATACTGTAATTTGGCATTCGCCTTTTGGGTTACAGGAAGAGCAAGTAATTCTCCATTTCCAGAGCCCTTTTCCAGGCTGACTCTGTTAAGAAGTGTCTTTCCAACATTATTTGCCAATGAAGTTTCCTATTGGCCATCTGGGTGCCTGACCCTCAGGTACCTATCTCAGGAAATCTCTCTTCCTCCTTAGTTTTCAAGTAATTTTCATTTCTTAGTACTAACATGCCCATGCAAGGATTTTAATGCATTTGTGGAAGAATATTGCATTTCATGGGAGTTGAAGTCATTTATACTTTGGCCTTATGCCACAAAATGCATTCAAGGTGCGCAGGCTTGCTGAAATAAAGTGCCTGTCAAAATGTCTTATTGCATGAATATATGGTAAAAGATCCTCCATCTTCAGGGGGCTTGCTGGGTTCCTAGTGGTTGCCAAAGGTGGTAGACTAAAAGCCCTGCACATTCATTCCATTCCAGCCTTCTTTATCTAGGAAGGATGGGAACGTCTACACCAAGGAAACACCTTTTCTCTGTACCACGCCACTAATAAGCCCTAAAGCCTACTCCAGAGGAACTGTTCTTCATGAGGGCCAGAGAGAAGCTTAATCCTCAGCTTTGTCCAGTAATTAGCCTCTCTCTCTTCGGAGACAGCAAACACAGATGCCAATCCGGATGAGCTTCGGGATGTGGAATATAAACAAGACTGAAAACACTGACTCATTTCTCCAGAAGCCTTTTAGCAGCCTTTATGATGCTAAAGGACTTCTGATTTCAATTGACAATCATTAAGTTTGAAGTGGTGGGATG
Organism: Orycteropus afer afer; assembly: GCF_000298275.1. Lineage (NCBI taxonomy): Eukaryota > Metazoa > Chordata > Mammalia > Tubulidentata > Orycteropodidae > Orycteropus > Orycteropus afer. Next base: position 10,652,824 of record NW_006921669.1, read on the forward strand.
GGGCATATCCCAGCACTGACTAGGCAGGAGAAGCAGCAAAGGCCACCAAAGACTTGAGGGATGCGTGGCTCAGAGGCCCTGGCTGCAACAATGAGAGGCTCTGTGGGCAGCATTGTTCTCATTGTACCCCTTACCCAGGCGTCTCTCAAGAAATGCCATGAAAATGCTCCGTTTAACAAAACCACAACCTCTGGAAGCGCTGTATGATGAGCCCACTAATACAACTAGCTTGTGGTTGATGATGAAACCCCCACAAGACCTCATGAAGCCAACAGTTCTTGTAGCACAAAGGATTTGGAGCCTGTTTTAAAGCTTCCATTGTGACATCATTTAAAAGTCATTGCAAACTCATCCAAAACTGTCGCTCAGAAAACAAAGGCAGCATCATGTTCTTAGAGTTGTTGGTTTTATTTTCCCCTGTCAAGAATCAGTTGCAACTGTCAAGGGGAAAACATCACATGATATGAGGTTTTCCTCAAATTTGAAGCATACAGAAAGAATGACAAATCTGTTATATAGATTATTCTAGCACCAAAGTGAATTAGGAAAGTATGGGAGATACCCTATCACATGAATATGTGAGGTTGCCCTTGACATACTTCATAAATTGAGGCTGTGATAAAAAATTAAAATAAGATCAATTTGGCTTTGATCTCAATTATCTGTTAAGCTCAACATACAGAAAGATCAAGAGGGTGGGCATTTCTGCATGTGTTTTATCTACATAAACTCATATTAAGAGACATAAAGAATTCCTTCTCTTCCCATCCCTAGAGGATCTCTTGGTGAAAAGGCCCCTAGTATTCAATTTTGTTTTCTGAAGTATCAAGAGAGGATCCACTTGTATTTTCTAAGATTTCCTTCTTTTCATGATTGATTGTTCTAGTTAATTTATTCATTTCATTTTGAGCATTTATCCAGTGGCCAGTACCACGCTATATGTTATGAAAGATGCAGGAAAATTATCCGTGTAGAAGGTCAGACCTGAACGCTCCTTTCTCAACTGGGGAGACTCCTAGCTGCTCCCCAGGAGTCTTCTCTTGTCCCTCGACAGCAGTGGATTTCAAATTCAATTCCTTTCACATTGCAGGTCAGACCCGCTTGTTATTGTTGTTAGGTATCCCCTAGTCAGTTCTGACTCCCAACAACCTTATGAACAACAGAAGGAAAAGTTGCCTAGTGTGGTGCCATCCTCACAATTGTTGATATTCATGAGCCCACTGTTTCAGTCACTGTTTCAATCTGTCTCATTGAGGGCCTTCCTCCTTTTCTCTCATATTCCACTTTACCGAGCATGATGTCCTCCTTCAAGTATCGGTCCCTACTGATAACATGCCCAAAGTGAGTAAGACAAAGTGTCACCATCCTCGCTTCTAAGGAACATTTAGGCTGTACTTCTTCCAAGACAGATTTGTTTGTCCTTCTAACAGTCCATGGCATATTCAGTAGTCTTCAGCAATATCATAAATCCAATGCATCAATTCTTCTTCTGTCTTCCTTATTCATAGTCCAGCTTTCACATGCATGAGATGACTGAAAAGACTATAGTGTGAAGATTTTTACCAGAACCCGTTAGTGAGGGAAAATTATGTTTGTTTTTAAAATAAAATTTTAAAAAATAGAATGATGCATCACATAAAACAGGGATAAGTATTGTTTCATAAAATTTTTGTTTCATTTTTATACATATATGGTGTCTGTACTGGGACATCATGCAAAATGTATTTCTTATTGTGAATCATGGTTGAAAAAAACTTTGAAAGCCACTACTTTTTAGTGGTTACATTCTGATTTTTCATGGACATCTGGTCACTCAGAATAAAGACTGTCTTTCCAAGACTTGGAGTGGCCAGTTGAGGTCATATGGTCAGAGTCTGATGAATAAGATATGAAGAACTTCTGAGGGGTACCCTTACTCTATCCTTTGCATCTTCTTTCTTCCTACTGCTTAAAAGTGTGTTATATTGGACTAGATGAGTGAGGACAACCCACTATGGATGGCACAGTGACAAGACAGAAGGGACTTGAGTCTCAGGATAACCTCCAGTAGCAAATCCTGCATGGCAATACTATTATAAGGGAGACATATAAAGTTGTCTTATTTAAGCACTGTCATATTTGTTCTCCAGTACATCCAACCCAGCACAGCCGATTTTGTGGAACTAGTACATCCAATCTGCGAAGAAAGAAGAGAAAGAAATTCAATTCAACAATTATGGCAATGATTATCTATCATGGAGGAGGCATTGGTGGTTCAATAATAGAAGGCTCAACTTCCATGCAGGAGACTTGGGTTTGACTGCCAGTCAATATACCTCATGGGGAGCCACCACACATCTGTCAGTGGAGGCTTTCATGTAGCTATGATGTTGAACAGGTTTCAGTGGAGCTACCAGACTAAGACAGACTAGGAAGAAAGACCTGGAGATCTACTTCTGAAAAATAGACAGTGAAAACCCTAGATCACAACAGTCTAATCTCCAACTAACTATGGAGATGGTGCAGGATGGGGCAGCATTTTCCTCTGTTGTGCATGGCTTTGCCATGAGTCAGGAGCAGTTAACAATATGACAGCAACATTGCTCATGGACCAGCTCTTGGCTAGGCTGCTGCTAGATATACAGAAGAGCTTGGGCCATGAAGGAAAGTACAATTTCATTGGGAAAATAAGCTCTATGCCTGAAATAATTAAATAATGTGAGGGCATGTGGGATTAATTGTCAATGTGAGTGGAAATTAAAATGAGGCTCTACAAAGCTAGAGGAAATAAGTAGAAGAGGGGAGGAGAAGAGAGTATGAGAGGGGAGGAGGAACATTGCTGAGAAGTTTTTGCTGTTGTTTGTTGTTAGGTGCCCTCGAGTCGGGTCCAAGTCATAGTGACCCTATGTGCAGCAGAACAAAACACCATGTGCCATCCTTACACTCTTTGCTATACCTGAGTCCATCATTTTTAGCCACTTTGAAGAATCAAAATAAAATTAAAGATACAGAAGATAATCTTGGAGCCCTGAGCTTTGAAAGGAAGAATACAGAAATGGGTTAAACACCAACTAGTAGAAGAACCTGAATGAAAATAGTGAGTAAGGAGACAAATGGAGCTGCAGACTGTCAGCTATCCTGACAGCATGGACAGCCTAAATATTTCCAAGTGGTGTTACGACCTGAAAATTAACCTAAAAATCAGCCCTGCTCACCAAGGGCTGCCTGGACTACTACACAGGTAACTGAAAACTGAAAGGGAAACAGCAAAGAAGGAGACAAACTGAGCTGTGGACTTTCAGCTGTCCAGAGGGTGCAGCCATTTTGAATGTTTACAAGCGCCAGCCATTTTGGGTATTTAAAGTGACAGCATTCTCGTTCAGATTCCAGGGACCTAAGAATAGGCTCCACTTGCCAGAGACAGCAGGGACATACGGGAGGCTAACAACTGGCAAGGAGAGAGGTGGTGAGTACACAAGTGCTGCCAACTAGCAGATAAAGGAGCGCAGTACTCTGCTTACTCACATACATCCAAACAAAACGAAGAAAACGAAAATCTTGGACGAATCACTCCAATATACAATCACCAATTAAATATAAACACTAAAATGTTACAATGTCTTGGAGACAACAGACCATCACAGTCCACACAAAGAAGCAAGATAAAACAGTAGAAACAAGGGACCAGGATACAGACCCAGAACTCATCCCTGAGGAAGAAGCAGCATTCGAACTCCCCAATAAGGAAGTCAAATGAATTATATTTAGGTACCTTGAATGGATTGAGAGACAGATCAAGAAAAACACTGACAAAATTGCAGAAAACACAGAGAAAACCCTAGAACAATTTCAGAAGACAACCCAAGAGCAAAGTGCTAAAATAAATGAAAATGGCTTCCTCATGAGGTCAGATCCATCCCTCTTAGATATAGCTCCTCTTTAGGATCCATTGGTCTTTGCCCTATTACACAAGATTTTGGTGAAGCTTCTAATATTTCCTTAGTAATTTTAGCTACTAACAGTGTGGCTATTCTGGAATTCTGCTTTCTGCATACCAACAAAAAGCCATTTAGCATTTGGCCTCCCTGCTTGGAAGATGCATGACTCCAAGATACATCCCTGGCAAGGCAGGGACATGTTAAAAGGAAAAGTGTTATTTCAGCAGACTCACCACAGAGGTATGTGTTAATTAAGTTAATTGTGCCATCAGTGATGCAGGCGATGACAGTAACTGCTCCCCATAATGGGGCTGGGTTATTGCCGTCATTTATAAAACGTGCTGGTTTTTAAAAATGCAGTCATTTCCCTTGTTCTTTAAGATCTACACACACTCACAATTTATAGTTTACCAACCACTTTCACACGAATTATTACATTATTTGATTCTTATACTCACTCTGTGATGAAGGATGGAAGTTACTCCACTAAGCTGATGATGAGACAGAAACTCAGAGCCATCAGGTGACTTGCCCAGGGCCACCACCTTCACTCTTTTTATTGATTAAGTTTTTATTTTTAGTGGAAATAGACATAACAAAGCATACATCCATTCAACAACCTTGATATGGACAGTTCATTGGCAATGGTTACATACCTGACATTGTGTCATCATTCTCCCTATCTCTGCCTATACTTCTTCGCTAACATTAACTTTGACTCTCTGCCCCTTAAAGTTCTCATCAATGCTTTAGGGTTACTTACTGTTGGCCATTTGATCTCAAATAGATACTTGTTTAAGAAAGCACAATGCTCAAGGTGAACATTCTTTATTAAATGAGCTAAATTGTTGTTTAGTTTGAAGATGACTTTGTAGAATAGCATCAGGGCAAGGCTTAAAAAAGTTTGTTTCCAGGCAATAGACTCAGGGATTCCTCCAGTCTCAACATATCCAGTGTGTCTGGTTTCCAATAAAATTTTGAAATTGTTTTCCACATTTTCCCATCGATTGTGTCCTTGATCAAAACTTTCAATATTGGTAGCTGGACACCACCCATTTTTTTCTGGTCTCATGGCAAAGGACCACCTCCACTTTTAGTGGAGGAGTCAAGTTCCAAAATTTATACCATTTCTTAAGGGAAAACCGAACATTTTATATTCTAGAGCACCTAACACATTGGAATGACAAGTGGTAAATAATAAACTATCTTTGAAATTATTGGTGAATTATCTAATTGTTCCATTCATGAATATTAAAGGCATTACTCATATGTATGGGCTAAGACCAAACACAATGTGGATAAACAGAAACTTGGATGATTTGGAGAGTTACCCAAGGCTCCTTCTTCTGGATGTGTCTCCAAAGCCCTGGGAGATACTGGCTTAACCTGAGTTATTTTCATTGTCATTACTATGAAGACTAATGAACTAGACTTCTTTTGAAGGCTTCCAATCCCACCATGAGTCGAATGTCTATTCAGGGACTCCAGGACAGCTCATTGTGCTACTGAGTGATTCCCCACTTTGCTGGCTGATTTGTCAGTGCCCATCTTTAAAGCTTTTATATAATTAATGTCACCGGTCAAAGCAAACATATCCTTGGGAGAGTTAACTCACAGGCCTTTTTGGTCAATTTCACTTTAGTGTCACTGAGTTGATGGCCCCTTGGCTGTAGCACGGCCATACATGGTAGTCTGGAGTGGATGAGCACTGACCCTCAAGAGAGAATTCTGGAAACTGGCAGTCAGGCTGTGGTCTGGTGTACAGAGGAGGACCTCAGCTGCAGCTAGCTTGTTGTTTTGTTGTTAGCTGCCATCAAAATGATTCCTGACTCATGCCAACCCCCAAGTCATGCCAGCCCCCAGGTCACCCCAGCCCCTACCTCACAACAACCCCCATATACAGTGGAACAAAACCCTGCCCGGTCCTGTGTGATCCCATGATTGGCTGCAAACTGGACCAATGTGATCCACTAGGTTTTCATTGGCTGATTTTCAGAAGTAGATTGCCAGGTCTTTCTTCCTCATCTCCCTTAGTCGGGAAGCCCCACTGAAACCTGCTCAGCATCACAGCAACATGTAAACATAACACCCCCAAATGCTCAAACATAAAGCTTCTTGAAAAGGTAAAATGAACTCTCTCACTTTTACCTCATACCCAGATGGATTACAGAAGCAGAGGTAGGAAGAAGCTTTCTTCACCAGACAACTGAGACTCACTTGAGGGTCATCTTTTCCAGACTTCCTGGAGGAATCTTCTTAAAGACTTGAACAGAAGCTATCTGAATTCCATGGCAAGTGTGTCCACTCAGCCTGAGGAGAGAAAGTGTTCAGTGGATTTGTACCCAACTCATCCTGACTGTTAGTATAAACACTTATTAGCAAAATTGAATGAGTTTCAGATAGAAAAGAAAAATGCTTTGGAATTGTGCAGAAAAAAATATAGCAGGCCAGACACTACTACCTTTAGAAAGTCCTATTTGTAAAGTTGGTTCTTGGCTGGTGTCTGGGAACTTAGATTTTGGGAGTTTCCACCATTCCCTGATAGGAGAATCTCACTGTGCCTAAAATGTTGTGCAAACGTTATTGTTTATGCTCGACATCTGTCTTCCTTCTTGGAGGCTGGAGTTTTGGTACGTGCCAGGCAGAGGGTGCCTACATGACCAGCTCCCACCCTCCCAATACAAACCGTGGGCACTGAGTCTTGAATGATTTTCCTTAAAACAAACAAACAAACCTTTTCACGGTAGAGTTGACTCCAACTCATAGCGAACCGATGGGATACAGAGTAGACCTACTCCATGGAGTTTTCTTGGCTGTAATCTTAAGGAGTCCTTGAGTGGCATAAACAGTGAAGCACTTGACTGCTAGCTATAAAGGTTGGTGGTTCAAACCCAACCAGAGATGCCTGGGAAGACAGGCCTGGTGTTCTGCTTCTGAAAGGTCATATCCTTCAAAACCCTATGGAGCAGTTCAACTCTGCACAAACAGGTCACAATAAGGGGGAATCAACTTTATGGCAACTAACAACATCAATGACCTTAGGGAAGCACATTGCCTGGTCTTTCTTCCCAGGCACCTCTGTGTTTGAACTGCTAACCTCCTGGTTAGAAACCCCACCGCCACCAAAAAAAAACCCAAAAAAAAACAAACAAAAAAAACCCACTGCCATCAAGTGGATTCCGACTCATAGTTATCTCCATTGGGTTTCCAAGGCAGTAAATCTGTACAAAGTAGATTGCCCCATATTCTTTCCCCAGAGCAGCTGATGGGTTTGACTTCTAGTCAAATGTCTTAGGCACTGCACCACCAGCGCAAATCCTTTGTACCATCCAGGAATCTAATGGTCTCCCTGGTAGACAACATTTCTCATGAGTTGTCACAACTGTTGGCTGAGGGAATTAAGTGTGTCCTTTGTGACTCCCTCTGGAAAGGGCTCCTTTGTCCCTTGTGCCTTTTCCCTTCGCTGATTTTGCTTTGTATCCTTTTCCTATAGTCAGTCATTGGTGAGCCCTGTGAGTCCTTCTAAAGCATCCTCAGACCTGCGATGGTCCTGGGGACCCCTGACACAGAAAGATTCTAAATGTAATTCATGAGATAAAAAGGCAGTTGTGCAAGATTACAAAGAATTATTTTGGCCCAGGGAAGGCAGGCCCAGCTTCACCAGCACTGTGGTTATTTGCCGTCGAGTCGGACCCAACTCATAGAGACCCCTCCTTGGGTTTCCGAGGCAGTATCACTACGGAAGTTGTTTGCCCAACCTTCCTTCCAAGGAATGGCTGATGGGTTTGAACTGCCAACCTTCAGGTTAACAGTCAAGAGCCTTAGGCCTGTGCTATTACACAACATGGTCTCAAGTTTGAAACCATACTCTACTGTTATCATTTAACAGTTCTTAGTAATTTATGATTAAGGGAGTCCTGCATTTTCATTTTGCACTGGGTCCTGCAAATTGTGAAACTAGTCTTGGGTCATGGTGATACTTAAAGATAAAAGAATGGGACAACTTGCACCCCAAATACTTACTCTCCCACCACTGGGAATTTTTCTCTGCCTTGTGGAGAAGAATGCTCCAGGGATATGCAATGGCTGTTAGTCATTCCCAAGTTAGGGCAGTCTTGCTTCTTGGTTTGCTCACAATTAGGGCTTTGAACCGGTTCATCTGGTCCCACCTCTTGCTGAGAATTTGCCTTTCTACCTCAGATACACTGAATCTGATTCTCTATTTTAACAAGATCTTAAGTATAAATAAGAATCACCTAGGGATCTCTAAGAATCACTGGAACTCTCGTTAGACTGTAGATTTTCCCAAAATGTGTTCTTCAGGATCATGGCCCCTTTGTGATACTCTAGGGGAAGAGGTTGTTGTCAAGTAAATTTGGGACACTATATTCCCTGCTCTTGGTGATTCAGGGTGTACATTAGCATATGAAAGACCGCACTTCTTGCACATTGAAATAAGGTGTGTTTAACTTTATCAGCATTTCTCAACATGTTTGACTATTTGGGGGCTTAACTCCTACTAGAAGCCTGGATGACTCAAGTGATTTGTGATCCCAAAAGTAATGGTTTGAACCCACCCGGGAAGAAAGGCCTGCCAATCCGGTTCCCTAAAGATCACAGCAGAGAACTGTATGGAACAGTTCTACTCTGTAACCCACGGGGTCACCATGAGACAGGGGCCAACTCGATGACAGCTACAACAACTCCTATTACTATCACATGGAATGAGTGTTCTATGGAAAAACAGAGTGATGCTCCTTGAGACTAAGAGAGGAAGAAAGTCAGTGTAACTGGATGGCTGCTGTGCAGGATGCCTGGGGAGGGGTGATGGGAGGAGATACTGGAGAGGGAGAACAGGGGAGCTGGAATAACACAGGGCTGGGCTGCCGGGGTAGCTTGCGGTCAGAACAGAGTCTGTTCTGGATAGTGGGCAAAATGTTTGATCAGAGGTCCATCTAGGACTTCTCAGGGTTTTCTGAACAGGGAAGTTAAACACTGCTAAACCTGGCAGCAGTGTGGAGGTTGGGAAGGGGACAGGCTGGAGGGAAGGAGACTGAAGAGGCAATTTCAAAGCCTGGGAAGTGAGGAGGGGGCCTAGACCAAGAGCTTGCGGTTTGTGGTTGGGTGCCATCAAGTCAACCCCAAATCATAGCTAACTCACATGACTGAGTAGAACTGCTCCATAGGGTTTCCTAGCCTGTAATCTTTATGGGAACAGGTCGCTAGATCTTTCCCCCACACAGCTGCTGTGTGGATTAAAACCACCAGAGTGCTTACCCGCTGCACTGCCAGCCACCAAAAATAAAAACCAAACCACAGCGACCTCACAGAACAGAGAAGAACTGCCCCCATAGGGTTTCCAAGGCTATAAATCTTTACAGGAGCAAACTGCCACATCTTTTTCCTGTGATGCAGGGGTGGGTTCGAACTGCTGATCTTTCATTTAGCAGCCAAGTGTGCCACCAGGCTCCTTAAACTAACAAGCAATAAAATGTAAAAGATACAGACACACGTATTCACATACATGTTTACATACAAAGATACATCTCTGTGTATGTCAATATATAAGTGCCTTTGCTTTCCCTTGCTGGTGACGCTTTGGTAAAAAGCTCACAGAAGGCTGGTCTGGGTGGGTCAGAGCACAGCTCAGCTCTGTAGGTTTTCAGGGGTTGATTTTTCGGAAGTAGATTCCCAGGCCTTTCTTCTAAGATGTCTCTGAGTGGACTCAAACTGCCAACCTCTCGGTTCCCAGCCATTGGGATCATCATTTGTACCACGCAGGGTCTCAATCAGACTTACAATCCCTTGTTAAATATCTCATTTCTCTGATAGACTCTAAGCCCCATGAGGGCAAGAATTACGTCTGCCACGTTTTTGCTGTCTCCCCAGCACCTGGCCCAGGGCCTGGCACAAGTAAAATCAACTCTAAATGTAAATGACTGAGTGTTTAATACATAAAAAGAATTTGAAGAAATATAAAAAAAAGAAATGATGAATAGAGAAGTGAGCAACTAGACGATTTGGATGCTCAGAAGTGACTGTAGAACAAACTCTTGCCAAAATGACTTCTAAATGTAAAGCCAAAGTCAAGTATTGAAGGTTTACATTAATTTAATCTCATCCCAAAGAAACTTCCTCTAAGAAAAAAAAAAGTACCAAGATTTATTTTAAAAGCTTTTTAAATCACTTTTCTATAGAAAAAAAAGGGGGAAAGGGGAAGCTTTAGATAGAAGCGTTTGAGTATAAATGGCCAGAAACATGTGGATTGCATTTCCCTTTAACTCTCATGGGTTTGCAAATTGGAAAGAAGAGTCTGGAATAAAAATGCATTTTCTATTTTCCTGAAGTCAGTATATTTGGGAAACAGCGATGTTTGAGATGTTCAGGAAACTGAAAATATGTGTGGGTACTTGTTTAAGTACTGTTATTTCCAGGAGTACACCAAAGTGGCTGATAAGAAAGAGGAAGTGGCCATTTAGCATCTGAAAGAACCAAATCAGAATGTTTTTCCCCCCACTGTGTAGCTTCCACACAGAGAAATCCCCCTCGGCCTCCCCCTTGACCACAATCAATATTTTTAGGGGATGATGGTAGGAGGAGGGAAGCGTTTATTCAGCCTTTTGTATGCGTCTGAGCTGTGGAGGCAGGATGAAGATTTTGCTAAATCTGCCCATTAAGCGCCTCTAAGTGCTTTTAAAACGTGTCCTAGAGCAGAATGGAGGGCAAAAGAAAGAGAAACTGGGAATTAAGGCTAAATTATTGCGTTTAAGTGTCTTGATGGTGGAAATGTCAGAAAAGAATAGCAGAAGTGACAAGCAGATAAAACTTCAGATGCTCCACTCAAATGTCCTTTTGTTGAGCGTCTCTAAAAGCTGAAAAGTTGTTTTGGTTTTAAAATGGTCAAATTATGTAATTTTTGTGGAATGAGATTTCATTTTCCCTGTTACCTATCAGTATCAGTATATGGTTTTTCCACAGAACTGCTGGGTAAGTAGTGGGCTGAAATGTATCAAACAGAATGCTAAATATATTTAGTACGTCTATATAAAGTATCGTCTAATTTAGATATATGAACACTTTGACCATGAAATCAAGAAGCTTTATTAGATATAGGAAAATTTTTTAGATGTAAAGGAGAAAATGTAGAGAAGTAAATAAAAGAAGTCTTTTATTTAAAAGACACTCTGACAAAGAATATCGGCAATTTTTTACACAGATTAAACAATGTTTAGGTAATAGCGATCACTAAATATTTAGAGATAAGTATGGAAAGAGTAACCTGTTTTTAGATTTGAATCTGTTATAGCAACGCCATTTTATCTTAAAGGTGGACTGCTAGAGCCCCCTAGCTGTGGGAAATAATTCTGTCATCCTGGGTGTAGATAAATAACCCTATCACAGAGCAGTAAGCAGTTCACTAAGAAATCTAATGGAAAACAATTAAATAAAAGCATGCAGCCTGATCTTCCCTATTATCTTACCTTTTAGATTGGTAGCAACGTCAATACTGTTGTGAGTAGCCATGGCATTATCCTGGCCTTCCACACCCCAAATGAACTTCTTCTAAATGGTCAGTTGTAAGCACACAGTCATTATCCTTTCTTCTGTTGTTTTCTTGCTTTGAACAAGATGGTTTCCCACATCCAGAAGTCCAGTAAGCCCAATCAAGGTAGACAATTCCAGTTCTATTTCCAGTAGAAGGAAAGTCTGTCCCAGAGTAATACCCTAGGTGTTAGGATGAATCAGGGGACACAGAATCATGGCCTAGGGACAAACATGCTTCATTTGATTTACACACGGCTTTTAAAATCTTTCAATAAGTAATCAACTCTTATAAATTGGGACATTTCAGATGAAAGTCCGTATTGTCAACTTCTCTTGAAATATTAAAAGATTTGATGGCTCTGGGTCTGAGCACACTTAGAGCCCCAAAACGAAAGCACTAGGAAGTGAGAATTGTTTTAGATGGCAGGTACAAGCTCAACTCACCACAGTTCCCACTATTTCCTGTAGGAAAATGTAAAACCAGCATATAGATGCAATTACATTGCCGGTGTAGAACTCATAGATGTCTGAGTTTTTCTGGTCTAAATCATGCATAATTATGCTTCTCCTCCTTCTAATGATGATGCTGATGATATTTATAATTATAAAGCTTCCAAAAACCCACCACCATTGAGTCGGTTCCAACTAATTGCAACCCCCATTGGATTTCCAAGGCAGTAAATCTTTGCAGAAGTAGATTGCCCCATCATTCTTCTGTGGAGTGACTGGTGGGTTTGAACCACCAACCTTCTGATTAGCAGACAAACACCTTAGGCACTGTGCCACCAAAACCAAAACCAAACTAAATTCACTGTCATTGAGTTGATTCTGACTCATAGTGACCTCCCTTTGGGTTTCCAAGGTGATAAGTCTCCACAGAAGGAGCTCTGGTAGCATAGTGCCTAAGGCACTTGACTGCTAACCAGAAGGCTGATGGTTCAAACCCACTAGCCACTCCTCAGAAGGAAGATGGGGCAATCTACTTCCGTAGTGATACTGCCTCGGAAACCCAAGAAGGTGTCGCTATGAGTCGGGGCCGACTCGATGGCACATAACAACAACAACAACAGGCACTGTGTTAAGTGTTGGAAAATTGTAAGAAAATGTTTCACTATATCGTTTTGTTAATTGTTTCACAAAATCCACATATATTTCTTATTAGCATTGCTAATTTATTATTTCATTCCTCTCTGTAGGCACCTGAGTTGATGACTTTAGAATTTTTCCTTCCCCAGCAGGAATACCCTGGTGTCTGATTTTTGAGGCATTCTGTATTTCAGTCATTAGTCCATCCTTGTGTTGCCTGTGAACCATTGGCATTGATTTCTGGATCCCACACTTAAGAAAGACTCTCTGATGTACCAGAGTTCACCAGTGCCCTAACGATTATCCTGACCCATTGTCTAGGAAGCCATGGTGCTTCTAGAGGAAAAACGGAGGGAACTTTTCAAGAATTAATTACTTTGAAAAGACCTGATACTGTGAAAAAAAAATGCATGGGAGGACATAATTTTTTTAAATGCCCGAGTCAGAGGTAAAGAGTTGAAACTGCAAGAATTTAAAAGAATGCTTTTCTGAATATTTATGTCATCTTACTTGGATGTTATTTATTAAATCTACCTCATATTATAGGTTATCGTACACATTTATTATTTCCCTGACTAGACTGCAAATTTCTTGTAGTCAGGGGCCCTTTCTGACTCATTTTAGAACAGCTCTCAGCATCAACAGAGAGTAACTCACTGCACTGAATAGTTCAAGCCTATTCTGGGCTGGGCTCTCATCATGTCTAGCACAGAACATTTCTGAGAGCTGAATTATGTCCTGGTCATTGTTTCATTGGTTTTCATGGGAATTCCAGAAAAATCTGGAATCTGAGTTCAAAGTGTCTAGCATGTAATAGACATCCAACAAAATTTCAGTGAAAAAAAAATGGATTTCCATTTGCTTAAAATTAATAATTTTCCATAAGAGAAGACAGGCAACAAAACAATTATTTTACTGTGAAAACAAAATGTTGCTAGTAAAATCACTTTAAGAAAAGAAAAACAGAAGATGAAGAGATGCTTCAAGGAGGTTTATTCTTCAGAAAGAAGCCTTCTTAGAAGTGGGGATACCCGTCTGCAAGAGCAGGATAGACAGTGTCAGGCCCAGAGAAGTTGAGTGTCCCCTACTGCCTGGAACGTGACTGTTGAGAGTAAGTCATAGAATTGAAAGAGCAAATGTGTGTGTTCTGTAGACTGTGCATTGAAGTGTCTGGTGGCTCAGACCGACACACACAGACTTTAGCCAGAGAAAGAGATGGAGGATGAGGGAGACAGGAGGGAAGGAAAGGGAGGTAATTTTAACTTGGCTTTCAAAAGGCTCTTTTTCTCATTACAAAAAGAGAAAGAATTAAATAAAGCAGTCAGTAAAACAAGGATTGAACCTCAAAATATTATTTTAAATGACATTGACATCCCTTCCTTTTCTGGAATAATTTATTTAAAAAATCATATTTGTTCATATTCAGGGGAGAAATTCTTGCAATCAAAGTTATGTTGAAGTCATATAGGCCTGCTTATCTCCCATCCACTATTTCTGAGAGCTGAATTAGGTCCCAGTTACTGCTTCGCTGGCTTAATGGGAATTCAAGAAAAATCTTGAATTTGTTTATGTCTGGAAATTGGTAGTTACTGGCTTCCTGGGACTTAATTTCCACTGCCTGATGATTCCCAATTTTGGGACCCACATTTAAGCAGAACACTTACTTTTAGATGAACTTACTTTTAGGTAAAAGCCAGCTCCTCTGGAAACTTGGAGCAGATGAATTAGTAAGATGGCGTGGGATTTCAGAATCAGGGAGAAGATTTGGAAAGACAATGGAGAGAGTTTGCAGATTCCTTCAGTCTTCTCCAAATGCAAGAACAAAAAGGTCATGTTGGATGACATACTGTAACTTAAGCCATATTGTTTCCGGAGAGTACAGTGCTTATGCATTTTTAAATCCTGTATTCTCCTGGGGATGACTTAGGGAGTCAGAGCAGAAGGGCTTCACAGTGTATGTCGGCTAATCAAAATCAAGAGTGTAGCTTTCTTTTCAGCTGCTTTGGGGCTGTACTTTACAGAATTGGGAACAAAGCTGGAAATGGAATAACTTCCCTCTACCATCTGACACCACCTCATGTATCATTCCTGGTACTTCACTGGCTTTGCTGGAAAAGTGGATGCTTTTTAGAAAACTTTGGAATTATCAACACAGGAAAACGACCATGTGTAGCATACTACTTAAAGGAATTTCTGGTGTTTCTAAGAGGACAGACATAAGGCACAACTCAGTCACCAGAACACTGTGCCCTGGTGAAAATCTGCACTCTGGTGGGCATCTGGTTCTTTTACTTATTTTTCAGTCTCATAAATGTGGAATGGAGTGAAGTGCGTGGAATGGAATGGAATGATACTGTACAGATTCTCGTATGATATATGATACACAGAGTCTTCTCATTTGTAAAGCAAGCAATTGCCATATGAAATAATTACCTAACATAACAGTTGTTAATTACTCAGCCCTTTGGATTACTTTAATGTTGCCAACAATATATTGTTTTTATTAGGCTGGACCATATGAAACTGCCAATAGTTGATCATTTTCTATCTCCCAAAATGATAATTTCATATCATTTAATCTAATCATTATATTAATAGTAGGAGTAGTAGATCGAACTATTTTATAGTAGGTTCCCGCTTTTGTAGGTCAAACACTGTTGATGACCTACAGTTTCATATGGTTCAGCTGTAGTAATTACAGAATATATATAGTAACAATAACACTATCTAAGTACTAAATAATTATTTATCATTTTATCATTATAATAGCTACTACTAACTATTGAAGGTAAAGAGGGCTTGAAGCACTTAATGATGAAGATCAAAGACTATAGCCTTCAGTATGGATTACACCTCAACATAAAAAAACCAAAAATCCTTCCAACTGAACAATTAAGCAACATGATGCCCATCGAAGCAGCAGTCATGAAATCAAATGACATATTGCATTGAGCAAAAAAAAGCAAAGATGTTACTTTGAGCAGTAAGGTGCACCTGACCCAAGCCGTAGTCTCTCTCTCTTTTTTTTTTTTTTTTACTTTTATTATGGTGAAAACATAAACAAGATGTTCTCCAATATAACACCTTCCACATTTCCAGCTCCTCATAGTCTTTTCGGTTGCCTCATATGCATGAGAAAGCTGGACATTGAGTAAAAAGACCAAAGAGTAACTGATGTCTTTGAATTAGGTGTTGATGAAGAATATACTGTGGACTGCTAGAAGAAAGATCAGATCTGTCTTGGGAGAAGTACAGTTAAATTCTCCTTGGAAGCGAGGATGGTGTGACTTTATCTCACATGATTCAGACATGTTATCAGGAGGGACCTGTCCATAGAAGGGAACGTCACACTTAGAAAAGTAGAGGGTCAGTGAAAGAGAGGAAGATCCTTGACAAGATGGATCCACACAGTGGCTGCAATAAGGGGCTCAGGTACAGCAATAATTGTAAGGAACTGGTACAGGACCAGGCAGTGTTTTGTTCTGTTGTGTACAGGCTCATTAATGGGTTGGAACCAACTTTACAGCACCTTACAACAACCTGTTGAAGGAGCCCTGGTGGCACAATGGTTTAAGTGTTCAGAAGCTAACCAAAAGGTGAGTGGTTCAAACCCACCAGCTGCTTTGCGGGATAAAAGACTTGCTGTTTTGCTCCCATAAAGACTTCAGACTAGGAAACCCTATGGGGCAGATCTACTCTGTCGTATAGGATTGCTATGTGTCAGAATTGACTAGACAGCACACAACAACTACTTAATGGAACACATGCCATATCCATGTACTTTGCTAAGTGATTTACATACATTGTATCATTGATTCCCATGAGGTAGGTTCTCATATTAGTCTCCAAATTATGCAAGTATTCCAGGAAATCCTTGTTGTTGTTGTTGTTCTTAGGTGCTGTTGAGTTGGCTCCGACTCATAGCGACCATATGTCCAACAGAATGAAACACCTCCCAGTCCTGTGCCAGCCTCACAATCCTTGCTATAACCGAGCCCATCGTTGCAGCCACTGTGTCAGTCCATCTCGTTGAGGGCCTTCCCCTTTTTCACTGGCCCTCCACTTTCCCAAGCATGATATTTTTCTCCAGGGAATGGTTCCTTCTGATAACGTGACCAAAGTAAGTAATTTGAAGTCTAGCTATTTTCGCTTCCAAGGAGCATTCCAGCTGCACTTCCTCCAGGACAGACTTACTAGTTCTTTCAGCAGGCCATGGTACTTTCAGTATTCTTCGCCAACTCCACAACTCTTCTTCGATCTTCACTGTTCATTGTCTAGTTCTCACATGGATATGAGGGGACTGAAAATACCATGGTTTGAGTTAGGCACACCTTAGTCTTCAAGGAGACATCCTTGCTCTTCAGCACTTCAAGAGGTCTTTTTTTTTTTTTTTTTTTTTTTAGGATTTGGGTGAAGATTTACAGAGTAAATTCACTTTTCATACAGCAGTTCACATATACTTTGTCTCATGTCATTGACCAAAATTTACAATGCAGCAGCTCCCCTCCCACTTCCTCCCCATAGTTACCTCCTCCCAGTGTCCATCCCTTCATACTCTTCGAGAGGCCCATTGTCTGCCAACCCTGTATATGATCTTGGATACACTCTCCATTTAGACATACATAATTGTTTAGCTTGTTCACCCATCTATCCGTCCCTATACCCATGTTTGCTTTCATTAACAACTCAGTATTGTATTTACAAAGGGGTTCATATTTGTTGTTTGTACTGCCCATGTAACTCTCTCTGTCTTTCTTCAAGAGGTCTTTTGCAGCAGATTTGCCTGTGCAATATGTCGTCTGATGTCTTGACTGTTGCTTCCATTGGTGGTGTGGTATTTGTAAAAAATAAGAAAATAGTAAGACATTAATTGTTTGTCACTTTCATCTCATGAGTTTAGCATATCATTGGGTCTACTGGCATGTTTCCAGGTAGAGACTGAAGGTGGAGACCACAGCCTTGCAGGGAAACAACTTCAATGGGGCCAGCTTGGGGCCCAGTTCCAACTCCAAGTGGCCATTTGTGGAGCACACCTGAATTTCATATATCATGCCCAATGGGTCCTGAGGATGCAGTCATTCCCTGGGGAAGGCAGTGTGTGTACTGGTGGGGACAAGCCATACACATAGCCCCTTGAAAATAGAGAGGAGCTTGGCAGATGGTGTAGGGAAAGTTAGGGGTAGTATGCATCCCGTCATGCCTGGATATGTATGATTTATGCCTGTTATCCCAGCATAATTCTTAAAAGACCCCCATTTCACCCTCGAGAGCAGTATTGGAATTAGAATGAAGTAAATAAGGTACTCCCCTTGGGTGGAGAATTTAAGGAGGTGCTAAAAAACTCAGTAATCAAGATAAATAACATTTTAATGTAACATTTAAAAAATCCACACAAATGTAAAAATCTCCATGACTAAGAAAATATTAAAATTTTAAACAACAGCCTCAGACTCCAATATGGCACTGCTCAAAATCATCCCAATCTGGACAATAAATTATATATATGGTCACTTTGATTGAGAGGACATTGTAAAATAATGGCTAATGTTTAAATAGCAATAACTAGGGGCCAGGGAATTCTAAGTGTTTTACATATATTAACTGTGAGGCAAGCACTATTATTATCCCCATTTTACAGATAAGAAAACTGAGGCTTGCAAAGTCTAAGTAATTTGTCCAAAGAAGATAGCCCAAGATTTGAAGCCAGACAGTCTGGTTCCAAAATCCTTAACAATTACGCTTTACCAGGTCTCTGGGAAAGAGCTCAATAAATGTCTCTCTGCTAGTAATGTTATTATAAATAATAAAAAAGAGAGGACAGGTTCTGGGAAAGGAAGGTAGGAGGACAGGGAATAGAAGCTTTACCTACTTGACAATTTAGACCAAGTAGAGCTCAGAGTGCAGCTGTTAGCCAGCTGTAATTGAACCTTTTTTTGAGCCTCTGCTGCCTGTCAAATGAAATGATTGGCCTGACTGAGCTCTAAGGTTTCTTTCAGCTCCAAATAATCACCTTTTATTTCATGAATCCTCATTGCTACATAGCATTTCTCTGGCACCTAACAGTCTTCCAGAGTACTTGCTTTCTTTCCCCTTCCATTTTTACTTTCATCTGTGCTCACCCTCTGTCCTCCCTCCATATGGTTTTTCCTTGGTGATCTCATCCATTCACCCGGCTTCAACCCTCACCTCTCTGTGGCTGACTCCCAAGTCTTGATCTTAGCTGCGTCCTCTCTCCCAAGGTCCAGAGCCACATTTACAGCTGTCAGCTGGACTTTCCTCCTCAACCTCACACCGGAAACATTAAGTCAACATGTCCAGAATCAAATTCATCACCTCCCATCATGCGTTCATTGTCCAGACTCAATGCGCCCTCCCCTGTGTCTTGCGTCACCACTCAGGCGGTTACTGAAACCTAACAATTTCACTTCTTCCAGGTCTCCGTTGTTGCTCGCCTTCTCTTCCTTCCAGCCACCTCCTCCCCAAGCAGGCCCTTACCACCTTCTCCTGGACTCATTCCCTCCGGTCAGCGCCAATCCTCACGTATAAGAGGCTTGCCGCTGGGATGAACTTCCTGATCTCTAATGAGGATGCTGTCTCTCTATCCAGAGTATTCAGTTTATGCACAGGGAAGTCCAAATTCTGTTTTTGACATTTAAGACCTTCCACATTTTGGCTCCAGCCTGCTTTTCCAGTCTTACCGTCCATTTCTCTGTTCCACGGATCTCAAGTGCATACACGTTGGGCTGCTCCAAAGCTTCTTGGATGTTCTATTTATTTCCCTGACTTTTGCTTATGCTATTCTCTTTGTTTAGTAGTCTTCCCTCCATCACTTTCTACCTGTTCTGCAAGATCCAACTCAAAGACCCCCATCCTTTATGAGGTCTTCTCAAATTTCCCAGGGAAGAGGTTATCTATCCCTTTTCTAAATTTATACCACGTTATCTGTATATCTCCTCTGGTGCTTATCTTGTTCTCCAGAGTTACTCATTGACAGACTCTTGATCCACCATATTAGAAGCCTCTTAATTGCAAGAATTACGTCTTTCGTCTTCCCCACCCCTATCCTCCCATGGTGTCTTTCATATCAGCACACAGGAGGTATTGGATTAAAATCCGTGCACAAAATTGCTCAATGTAGTATTTTTAAAATTATCATGTCCACAAGGTATTCAGTATCTGATTGATACATTTGAGAGAGGTAAAGGATAGACTACAGATTAACATTCTCTGTCCCAGAGTTTAGTTCAGCTTCTCAGTGGCAAAGAACAGTCCAGGACAAGCTTGCCTGCTCTCCCTGAGATTTAGGAGCACTGGTGGCATAGTGCCTAAGGCATTTGACTGCTAACCAGAAGGCTGCGGGTTCAAACCCACCAGCCACTCCTCAGAAGGAAGATTGGGCAATCTACTTCCATAGTGATACGCCTCAGAAACCCAAGGAGGGGTCACTCCTTGTGTCCCTTTTAACAACTTGAGAGCATCTCATTCCTTGTTAAGAGACTAGAGTCTTCCTTCTTTCTGAGGATGCTCCCAGAATTCTTGAGTGACTTCTTAGACTGTCTTCATCGTATCTTCAACTCAGGTATCACTTGTAAGGGCTTATTACTCAGCTATTTCTAACTGCAAACCTATAGGGGAGAAAGGTTTTTGGTTTTGTTTATTTATTTGTTTGCTTTAAATAGTACAGTGTGTGTATGTTTGTGAAAGAGCTATATTTGGGGAGGGAGTGGAAGCAGTTTGAGATTGCCTGCTTTCATGATAACAACGGAAAGCACTGGTGATACTTAGAAATGGCTAACGGTAACTTTCCACATTGTATGCATATTTGGGCTAAGATCAAATAAGAGAAGTGAATTACAAAGGCAAGAGAAGACATCATGAAAGGTCATTCATTCTTCCTCTAACAGCTAAGAGACGACATTTGAAAAAAAAAAATGCATTTCCTGCTTGAGGTTGTCCTTGAATTAACAACTGGTTATGCAATTTTAATTTAATATTACAGCATATGTTTACCTCTCTGCATGTAAAAATCCATGACATGACTCCAAAATCTTTTCAAGTAAGAATATTTTCACCAATATAAGATCATCAGTGGTAGAATTTATAGTAAATTTACAATTTCTGAAAAAAAAAAAAAGAAATCAATATGTACAATTAATATTGCAAATAAACGTCAAAATGATATACTTCCCACTATATAAATGAACCCTGTTTCACACATAAATGTGCTTTGTGGCAATGGTTCAAAATCCTTTTTCTTCAACAGTAAGCAGATTGAATGAAATAAAAAATGATGTGCCAGGACTTAAAGGTACAAATGGTACAAATTTCAAATTATTGATTGCTGACTGCGCTTACAGACATCAAACAATACTTTTTCAGGCAGCTATAATAGTCCACTTCAATGGAGACATGATAGATTATAGGAAAGTTGAAAATGTGGGGAGTGTTTGGTCAATGGTCATTTTAAATTATTAAGGTTTTGGAGAAATGTGTTTTCCATTATAAAAGAACAGTGCAAATGAAGAGGAATCTCATTAACATCCAACGTTTTTCACCAAACACCTTCACTGTAGTTTGAAAAGTACCAAGATATTCAGTCAAAATATAAACTTCGTTTGCATGAGAAGCAGTGCATATTTGGGCAGAATCCACAGGCAGTGAGGTCTCTTAATGGAAATCCTTGCAGACCAAAGCAATCACTCTTGAAGGACCCAGAATATATTTATGTTAAGTATGAAACGTTCTTAGAAACTTTCTGCTGTGTGGTGAGACAGGTGCCCTCACAGAGTCTGAGTTTGAACTCTCTCAAGCCACCCACTCTTTTAAAATCATCATTAGGAAATGTCTTCCCCAAAGTAACAGTCAAGTAAAACATTGAGATGAAGTCAATGGCCCTGCAATATTGCACTGGAAGTGTTCTTTCTATAACGTGCAAATGGGAAGCAGATGTGTGTAACAGCAGTCTGTTATTCAGGACTCTTTCACTTGCGAGTGACAGAAACCAAACTCAAACTAGCTGAGGCCAACAAGAGGATTTATTGCTGCATGTCACTGGGAAGTCCAAGTGTGGCTGGATGTGGCCCCCGATGATGTCATCAGGAGTGTGTCTGTTTCTCTCACCTCTCAGCTGGGCTTCTTCTATGATGGCCTCCTTCCCAAGCTGTGACCAGGTGGAAGCCATGAGAACCTGCCACTCAGAGATGCAGTATGGGCCTTGAAGAATTCCCCCCCACACACACACCAGGCTATATAGCCAGGATAAAACAAAACAACAGCAACAAGAAAAACCACATTGCCATAGAGTAGATTCTGGCTCATAGCATTCCCAAGGGTTATAGCATAGAACTTTTCCGTAAAGTTTTTCTTTTGGCTGTAATCTTTATGAAAGCAGATCACTAGGCTTTTCGTCATGAGCACCATTAGGCGGGTTTGAATCACCAACATGTGAGTTTGTAGTCCAGTGCAGACTATTTGTGCCACCCAGGCACCTTACAGCCAGGATAGTTTATAATCTTTGCACTGGATTTGTATTATTGTGTACATTGGGGCCCAGGCGCTCTGGCAGCACAGTGGTTAAGGCATTCGGCTGCTAACCAGAATGCTGGTGATTTGAACCCACCAGCCACTCTGTAGGAGAAAGATGAGGCAGTTTGTTCCGTAAAGATTTACAACCTTGGAAACCCTGTAGGTCATTTCTACTCGGCCTTAGAAGGTCGCGATGAGTTGTAATCGACTTGATGGCAGTGGGTTTAGTTTGGTTTTGATATATTGGGGCCCAAAGCACTCTTCTGGTTACAGTCCCCAGTATTATCTTTCACCCCCTCCAGGCTTTCTCTCTCTCGTTGGTCCAGCTCATAGTCTTTCATCAGTCCTTATAATTTCCCAAGTCTCTCCCTTTCTTTCCCCTCTTCTTCTCTCTCTGTGTCTGTCTTTCTCCTCATCACCCCAGCCATATCAAGTTACATAACTGAACACCAATCTGCCCTTCTTGGGTAATATCCCTAAAACTGGCCAATCACTTTACCCGCTGAGATGGAGTATTCTGGCTGGCCTATGACCTTCCTATTCCCCTGGGAAGTAGAGGATATCTCTATGGACAGCTCCACCAATAACATGTGTTGTTGGGATGATGGAAACAGTAGAAATGTTCTACTGTCACAAACAAGAAATAGACTTTATTTCACCTCAGTCTGAAGCCACCATAAGGAATCAGGGTTTGATGTTTTATGTGGTTTACTCAGCCCAATTTTGCTACTCAGCTGAGATCTATGAAGCCAGTTGAACTAAATCGAATCTGGAGAACCCCTCACTAGGAGCTCTGCACTGGCATTGCTGAAAATTGTACACGTGTACATGGAGTGCAAACTCTGGCTGCAGGGTCGGGCCATGGAGTAGTGGAGCTGGTGTTTACTGCGAGAAATGACGGGAGGCACTGACTTGAGGAACAGTCTCTTCCCTTGGATTTGGTTAAAATGATGATGGGACCATTTCTGGTACAAATCTGGCCAAATAAGCTGTACTGAGCCCCTTCTAGAGGTCCTGGGGGACACAAAAGTTTAAACACTTGGCTATGAACCAAAACATTGGTGTTTCAAACCCTTCCAAAGGTGTCTTGGAAGAAAGACCTAATGATCTGTTTCCAAAAGGTCACAATCATTGCCCTGTGGAGCATAGTTCTACTCTGAAACACATGGGGCCTCCATGAGTCAGAAGACACTGGTTAGTTGAAGCATTTCTTATGGATCAGGCATTGCACTGGTGAGTACTTTAAAAAATCCCTGCCTTTGAAAAATTCACAGATTTTAGGAGAAGACAGAAAAATAAATAGCTAACTACAATACAATGTGATTAGACTTATGAGAATGGCATAAAGCAAGTGTTAGAAGAGCAAAGAGGAAGGGGAGATTAATGTTGCTGGGGATGGAGGGGGCAGGCAGTAATCAGGGAAGTGGGGATGGAGGGATGTCAGTACAGGTTTCTCAGGGGAGGTGACATCTGACCTGAAGAATGACAGGGAGTGTGATAACTTAGAAGGAGGAGAACAGCATTTCAGGCGGAGGAAACAGTAACAGGAGGGAGGAGGGAGATCAATCCAACATCTCTTTAATCGTCGCTGGCTAAGTTTCCACGGCCAGCACAAGGGTAGGAATGAAGCAATTATTGAGAAAACAGTCTCAATCTTTCCTTTTCTCCTGGCAGTGGAAATTCAGCCACTGCTGCATTTTTTTCTTTTTTTTTTTTTGGTAAGAGAAAGAGTGTTGATTCCAGAGACCACACAATGTTAAGTGATGGAAAAATTAGTTTTTAGACAGAACAGAGAAAAACCATAGCACCTAGACTCAACTGCGGAAACTAGATTTTATAAGAAAGGAAAACTAAAAGCTCTGTCTTTTTCTCTCTTTCTTCCTATCTCTAATTCCACTCTTTCTTTGAGATTTCTCTCTATATCAAATTCATTGATCAAGAGCTATGTGTACAAAGCATTTGGTACATTGTAGGAGCTTAATAAATGCTTGTAGTAGGATGGTGGTAATTGCACAAATCATTTTTCCAAGAATTTACTAACATCAAAATTAAAATAAAGTGTAACTCCAAGAGCTCATTCCATGTCTTCTCCTTTCTTATGCCATCTCCCCAAATGCCCGGGAAGCTTGTTAGTGTTCAGCACTTTCTTTGAAGATTAAATAGCATTAAATTTTTGATTTGCAAGGAAAGAGATTATGAATCTATATGAAAATAAGATTTTTCTGGAAATGTATGTAGCAATCTGGAGGGAGGAAGATTTTGGCTTAAAACTCAAAAAGTGTACCATGTATGAACAGAAATGGAATGAACTTCAGGTTGAGTTCTGCCACACCTTCACTATAGAGTTGGTTTTGGGGATTAAAAGGGATAATCAATGGGGAAAAACATGTATAACAGTACCTGGCATATAGTATTATCTTGAGGTCAATAGAAAAACCAAAACAACAAAAAAACAACCAAACCCAACCCACTGCCATCAAGTCAATTCCAACTCATAGTGACCCCCATTGGGTTTCCAAGGCAGTAAATCTTTATGGAAGCAGATTACCCAGTCTTGCTTCCATGAAGTTGTTGGTGGGTTTGAACCACCAATCTTCCGATTAGCAGTCAGATGCCTTAGGCATTGTGCTACCAGAGTTCCTTCAACAGAGAAAAGGAATGACAAAAACATTGTCCCAGAATTGGTACTAACCACAGGAGAAGATGTTATAATCAAGAGTTTAATGTGGTCCATTAATTACATCTGTTTGTTTTTCCATCAAGGTATTGACATTAACACAATTTGGAGACTGTCATTATGACATTCATCTACGTTGGATATCAACAGAGGGCCAATGGATAACCTTCAATGCTCTTTGCCTTTCAGTTATTTGGAGAGAGGAAAGAGAAGGTCATTGGACTCCCCCACTGAAAGACCTGGATGTTTAGCACCACAAGGCTTTGGCTATAGAGATAGGAGCAGAAGGTGCTAATGGTTCCAAAAGACCATGACACATACCCTTTCTAGTGACAGAATTTCTCTTGTTATCTGAAAGTACACCTCAGAAAGAACGCATGTCACTCTTATGAGCATTCAGTCTTAGGTTTTGTTAACCTTTGTTTAATATTTGGCTTGAGCTGCATATTCTCTTTATGACATAGAAGGAAGTTTAAGCTTTTCATTGAAGTGTGGAGTGTTCTATGTTTCAAAAGTATGTATGAGTATTCTCTTTATGTTACATATGAGAAGTAGGTGTGCAATTCAGTGCTACATATCTTTAAAACATATTTGCCTATTGGACTCTTGACTTTGAATTGATTTCTTATATAAAAAAAAAACAAACCATTGCTGTGAAGTTGGATCCGACTCATAGTGACCCCTCCTTGGGTTTCCAAGGCAGTATCACTATAGAAGTAGATTACCCAAACTTCCTTCTGAGAAGTGGCTGGTGGGTTTGAATTGCCAGCCTTCTGGTTGGCAGTCAAATGCCTTAGGCACTGCACCACCAGAGCTCCCTTGATTTCTTACAGAAGAGCTAAAATATGAACTTATGTGCAAATGGCAGTCATGGAGAATTAGACCTTTTGGTACCTTATTTTTATACTAAATTATTTTAAAATATTACTAATTTATCTCATTTAGTATGTAAGGAATAAAGTATGACTGATTTAAAATATGAAGTTAAAATAAAAATTTGGGAGAGAGTAGTGAGATCTGTAGGAGCTCTGGTAGCATAGTGCCTAAGGCATTTGACTGCTAACCAGAGGGCTGGTGGTTCAAACCCACCAGTTACTGCTGGGAAGGAAGATTGGGCAACCTACTTCTGTAGTGATACCACCTCAGAAACCCAAGGAGGGGTTGCTATGAGTTGGATCTGACTCGACAGCAGTGAGTTGAGTTAGGTCTGTAGCTTGAAGAGGCCAGGGACAGAAGTGGGAGCCAGCAGTGGGCTGGAACAGCTAGGGGAAGCCAGGAAGTGAGCAGAGCAGTTTGGAACAACTAAGAGAGATGAACTTGTCTGTCAGTTTGTCATACTGTGGTGACTTGCATGTTGCTGTGAGGGTGGAGGCTATGCCACCAGTGTTTCAAATGCCAACAGGATTGCTCATGGTGGACAGGTTTCAGCAGATATTCCAGACTAAGACAGACTTGGAAGAAGGAAAAGGCTATCCCCTTAGAAAGAACTGGCCAGTGAAAACCTTATGAATAGCAGTGAAACACTGTGTGATATATTACTGGAAAACTTTTTGAATAGCCTTGAAACATTGATCAATATAGTGCTGGAAGATGAGCACCTCAGGTTGGAAGCCACTCAAAACACAATGGTGAAAGAGCTGCCCTCTGAGAGTAGAGCTGACCTTAATGATGTAGATAGAGTAAAGTTTTGGGGACTTCCATTTGCTGATGTGACACAACTTAAAATGAGAAGAAACAGCTGCAAACATCCATTAATAATCAGAACATGGAATGTACAAAGTATGAGTCTAGGAGAATTGGAAGTTGTAAAAAATGAAATGAAACACATAAAGATTGGTATCCTAGGCTTTGTTGTTGTTGTTGTTAGGTGCCATCGAGTCGTTTCCGACTCATAGCGACCCCATGTACAGCAGAATGAAACACTGCCTGATCCGGTGCCAGCTCCACGATCCCTGCTATACTTGAGCACATCATCGCAGCCACCTTGTCAATCCATCTCATTGAAGGCCTACCCCTCTTTCCTCGACCCTCCACCCTACCAAGCATGACATCCTTCTCCAGGGAATGGTCCCTTCTTACAACATGACCA
>NW_006921669.1:10684053-10685439 GCF_000298275.1 Orycteropus afer afer
TTCCCCTTCTTTGTCGACCCTCCACCTTACCAAGCATGACATCCTTCTCCAGGGAATGGTCCCTTCTGACAACATGACCAAAGTAGGTGAGACCAAGTCTGGTCATTCTTGCTTCCAAGGAGCATTCGGGCTACACTTTCTCCAGGACAGATTTGTTAGTTCTTTTAGCAGTCCATGGTACTCTCAGCATTCTTCTCCAGCACCACAACTCAAAAGCATCAGTTCTTCTTTGGTCTTCTTTATTCATTGTCCAGCTCTCACTTCCATATGAGGCAATTGAAAATATCATGGTTTGTGTCAGATGCACCTTAATCCTCAAGGTGATATCTTTGCTCCTCAGCACTTGAAAGAGGTCCTTTGCAGCCAACATGCCCAGTGCTATGCATCCTCTGATGTCCTGACTGCTACTTCTATTGATGTCAATTGTGGAACCAAACAATGTGAAGTCTTTGACAACTTCGATCTTTTCTCCATTCATCATGATGCTGCTTACAGGTCCAATTGAGAGAATTTTTGTTTTCTTTATATTGAGATATAATCCATACTCTAGACTGTAGACTTCAATCTTCATCAATAAGTGCTTCAAGTCATGCTCACTTTCAGCAAGCAAAGTTGTATCATCAGAGTATTGCAGGTTTGTTAATGAGCCTTCCTCCAATCCTGATGCCACTTTCTTTTCATATAGTCCAGCTCAGATTATTTGCTCAGCATATAGATTGAATAAGTATGGTGAAAGGATACAACCCTGACACACTTCCTTCTTGATTTTAAACCATGCAGTGCCCCCTTATTCTGTTTGAATGACAGGCTCCTTGTCTACACACAGGTTCCTCATGAATACAATTAAGTGTTCTGGAATTCCCATTCTTCTCAATGTTATCCACAATTTTTTATCATCCACACACTGAATGCCTTTGCATAGTCAATAAAACACAAGTAAATATCTTTCTGATATTCTTTGCTTTGAGCCAAGATCCAGCTGACATCAGCAATGATAACCCTTGTTCCATGTCCTCTTCTGAATCCAGCTTGCACCTCTGAAAGTTCTCTGTCAAAATACTGCTGCAACCGTTTTTGAATTATCTTCAGTAAGATTTTACTTGTGTGCACTATTAATGATATTGTTTGATAATTTCCACATTCTGTGTGATCATCTCTCTTTGGAATGAGCACAAATATGGATCTCTTCCAGTCAGTTGGCTAGGTAGTTGTCTTCCAAATCTCTTGGCATAACCAAGTGAGTGCCTCCAGTGGGGCATCCGTTTGTTGAAACATCTTAATGGGTATTCCGTCAATTCCTGGAGCCTTGTTTTTTGCCAATTCCTTCAGTGCAGCTTCAACTTCTTCCTTCAATACCATTGGTTCTTGATCATATGCCACCTCCTG
>NW_006921669.1:10686699-10687841 GCF_000298275.1 Orycteropus afer afer
TTGCTGCTGTTTCTCCTCAACTTGAGTCATGCCATGTCAGAAAATGGAGGTCTTGAAAGCTTTACTTTATCCATGTCAGTAAGGTTGGTCCTACTTTGATGATGCAGCTCTTACCTAGTAGTATTTTGAAAGTCTTCTGACCTAAGGGGCTTGTTGCACAGTAAGTGTCAAACAGTGTTTCTCTGCTATTCATAAGGTTTCCCCTGGTGTCTTCTTTGAGAAGTGGATAGCTTCTTTCTTCTTCCCAGTCTGTCTCAGTCTGTCAGCTGCATTGAAACCTGTGCACCATGTGCAACCCTGCTGGCACTTGAAACACTGGTGGCACAGCCTCAAGCCTCCCAGCAATATGCAAGCCACAATAGTACGACAAACTGACAGATAAGTTTGTCTCACTTACTGAAGATAATTAAAAAATGTTTGCAGGAGTATATTGACAGAGAACTTCCAGAAATGCAATCTGGATCAGAAGAGGACATGGAACAAGGGATATCATAGTTGACATCAAATGGATCTTGGCTGTGAGCAAAGAATGCCAGAAAGATGTTTACTTGTGTTTTATTGACTATGCAAAAGCATTCAATTGTGTGGATAATAATAAATTATGGATAACATTGAGAAGAATGAGAATTCCAGAACACTTAATTGTACTCATGAGGAACCTGTACATAGAGTAGGAGGCTGTCATTCAAACAGAACAAGTGGACACTGCATGGTTTAAAATCAGGAAGAGAGTGTCAGGGTTTCATCCTTCCACCATACTTATTCAATCTGTGTGCTGTGTAAATAATCTGAGAAGCTGGACTGTATGATGAAGAATGTGGTGTCAGGATTGGAGGAAGACTCATTAATAACCTATGATACACAGATGACACAACTTTGCTTGCAGATAGTGATGATGACTTGAAGTACTTACTGATGAAGACTGAAGAATACAATCTGCAGTGTGGATTACACCCTCAATATAAAGAAAACAAAAATCCTCACAACTGGACTAATAAGCAGCATCATGATGAATGGAGAAAAGTCAAAGACTTCATATTACTTGGTTCTATAATCAACACCGATGGAAGCAGCAGTCAAGACATCAGATGACGTATTGCATTGACCAAATCTGTTGCAAAAGACCTCTTTCTGGTGCTGAA
>NW_006921669.1:10688296-10690125 GCF_000298275.1 Orycteropus afer afer
GTATATAATCCGGAATGCCGTTCTTCCAGCTTGTCCTTGGAATAGCATTGCAGGTAGGCCACACCCCTGGGGAAACTCCCCTTGGGCAGACCGGCCGCTCAGAACTCAGTCATGTGATCCATCATGGGAACCACCACTCACAACTGGAGTCCAGCCAAGTTGACACATCTTCAACTATCACACAAGGGCTGCCAGAAGAACTAAGAAATCTGTCCTGGAAGAAGTGCAGCTGGAATGGTCCTTGAAAGTGAGAATGGCCAGACTTTGCCTTACCTGCTGTGATAATACTATCAGAAGGGACCATTCCCTGGAGAAAGATATCATGCTTGGTAAAGTGGAGGGTCAAAGAAAAAGGGGAAGGCCCTCAACAAGATGGATTGATATAGTGGGTACAATGACGGGCTCAGGTATATTAAGGATTATGTGACAGGCACAGGGGTGGGCAATGTTTCGTTCTGTTGTACATAGGGTTGCTCTGAGTCAGAGATGACTTGATGGCACCTAACAACAACAGTTAAGTCTGTACACCTTGTGAGCAGAATTTTCCCTGAGGTTGTTCACATATCTGCTATTTAAATTCACTTTTAGTGGGATATGTATACCAAAGAGATATGTCAACTGTTTGTGATTTATTGAAACACCTAAACTGGGTAGGATCCTTGTGGTCCTCTATCATTGGGAATGATGATTAAGTGAAAAGTAAAGGAGACACAGTTAAGAAAAAGAGCAACAGGAAGTTGAGATAACAGGAAATGGCCCATACCATGATTTCTATTTATTACAAAATTTGAGAAAAAGAAATTCTAACAGGAAAATCATAATAAACATGTTGTATTTTTTTAAAATTGAAATGCACGTGACTCTATGTACAATGTGTTAAAGCCATGATTCCTATTCAGAATTAAATACTGATTTCTTAGGCCAATTTTTCAAGTGGCATTACAATAGTCTTTGGTTTATATCTTCATTGACTTCTCACCTTCTTTAAAAAAGTGTTAAGTTGAGGGAGTTTTAAAAAATGGACAAAGAAGCCGTATACTTTAAAGTCCCTGAATGCACAAATGGTTAAGTGCTAAATTATTAACCAAAAGATTGGTAGTTCAAACCCATCCAGAGGCACTTTGAAAGTAAGACCTGGCAATCGGCTTCCAAAAGGTCACAGCCTTGAAAACCTCATGGAGTAGCTCTACTCTGAGCACTCGGGGTCTCCATGAGTAGGAATTGACTCCATCGCAACTAACAACAGTCACAAACCCCTAAAAGTCAACCAAAAGTGGAGTATTTTGAGGCTAGAATGTTGGATAGTTTTGAGCAAACTGGAAGCTTGCCTTCCTTATGTGTAATATAGAGACAATGATAATAATTGTCCTGCTTCCCTCCTTGCATTGTGGTGAAAATCAATTAATTTAAAGGGAGGACAGCTATTATTTCTTCTTGGACAGCTTAGGTGTAGTCTTGTGTGAGAACAAGGTGACATAACACATTCTTTCCAAAGGTAGCTATTGCGTTGAATGGGAGATAGCATCCTGCTCTTCTTGTTCCCCAGTTAAGGGAGCTTAAGGAGATATTGGTCATCATTAGGTGTCTATGAGAATTGATGTGCATAGAGAAGCACTTCTACGCATTTTAAAAGCTTGCTTTTGAAAGAAATGTATGTGTTTGTGTCCATGTGTATGTTAAGAGCAGGGATTCTAAATAGAGCCTGATGGAACCACTGAGACTATGGCCCCTAGCTGACCTTCAGGTCTGGAATTGAACCCACCCCTGTGGTTTCCAGCCAAACAAAGTATAGGCATGTGAGTTAAACATTTACCTCAAGTAGACACACG
>NW_006921669.1:10690385-10704870 GCF_000298275.1 Orycteropus afer afer
ACTTAACCTTTCTGCATCTCAGTTTCCTCATTTGAAAACCATGACAAAGTATAGGTATGTTCATGTAGTGAACATAGGTATGTTAATGAATTTACACTTAAAGTACTGAGAATGGGGTTTCTACACTTGTTGTTAGTGCCCAATAAATGTTAAGTATTTTTGTCATCAGGAGGACCTTTGTGTCAGCAGCAAAACTAGCAGTGGTGATTTACTCTACTTAAAGCATATGCTCCTGTCCTGTGCCCCTGGTCAAGACCAGGGTTATAGCTTTTGGAGTTCCTGGGTGAGGGAAGAACAGTAAGTGATTTGCAACCAGGGTCTCTGTAGCTGCCTAAACAGAATTCTTTCTCAGGGGTTGAACCGCAAATTATGTTTTGCAGAACATCAATCGGCCTTTAAGATGACTAAGTACTCTTCAAGAAAAAGGGTTTCATGGCCAAAGAAGTTTGGGAACACTACTTTGGTCATGTTGTCAGGAAGGACCATTCCCTGGTAAAGGATATCATGCTCATGCCTGGTGAAGTGGAGGATCAGTGAAAAGGGGGAAGACCCTCAACGAGATGGATCGACACAGGGGCTGCAACAATGGGTTCAGCAGAGCCAAGGTTGTGAGGGTGATGCGGGACCGGACAGCGTTTTGTTCCCTTGTACATGGGTCGCTGCGACTCTGCGCTGATTCAATACCATCTAATAACAACAACAATGCAAATCAGGTTTCTTTATTGCAGGATGTCTCAGAACCTTTAATAAACTAATTTGAATGTGAATTACATGAATCTTTTAATAAAATTTGAATGGTTTATTATGTGACTCTCTAAGGGGAGTGACTATCGAATGCAATTTCTCAACTTATTTTCATATGGGAATATTGTTTTTTTTAAGGCCTATGAAAACCTTAAGGAGTATTAGTTTCTTAAGGCACAGCTTGGAAAACACTTCCTTATGTAATTTCTTCCTAAGTTCAGGTATTTTTGGCTGACACAGTTTAAATAACAAGATGGTAAAGAAGAAAAAAGGAGCTCGGTGGTGGAAAGGTGAAGCACTCGGCTATGAACTGAAAGGCGGCGGTTCAAACACACCCAAAGGCAATGCAGGAGAAAGACCTGCAGATTTGCTCCCATAAAGATTACCACCCAGAAAACCTTGAGACAGTTCTACTCTGTCACATGGGGCTACTATGACTTGAAACCAACTCGACAGCACTCAACAACAGAGAACCTAAAGTACCTAATAAAAAGGCTCTTTTAAGGGGCTTCTTGGAATTCTGCATCCTCCACTGGAAGGTCTTGGCATTGTCTCTGTTGGTAATGAATTAATTAAGTCTTGTCAGGGATTTTAAAAGAAAATTCCTCAAGCCCTAGAGATTGCTGTAGAACATGGAACAACATGCAACATGAAAACCAGACCTAAGTGTGCTCTTTTAGGAACCATTTACATAATTTAGAGAAGATGAGAATTGCTTCTTTATGGATTAAAACAAAATTCTTTCCTGCAGAGCAGAATTCGGGTCAGACAGAAATACTGCTCCAGAGAATGTGCTGATTACAATTTGTATTTTATGGTAGCTGAATGGTTTGAGCTGCTTGTTAATGAGACCGAGCACCATTACATACATTACTGGCAATCTCAGAAGCTGCAGATCTATTTTGAAATATCTTTATGCTGCATTTGTTCAACGCATTGTCTTTCTGTTAAAAGAATTTACCTGCACGTTAAATTTTCTCTATAATATACTACTGAGAGTTTAAAGAAATATTTCTATGTATCTCTTTGTCTGACTGTGGAAGCTGTGTATTTTCTTTGAGTTCCATTTCTTCTGAAAACTAGTTGTTGACAAATAAGACTGTCACAATGATTGTAGGACTGAGTTACCCTGTTGATTTCCTAATTCTTTGCTTGAATTGTAGCATCTCAAAATAAGAGCAGTCTCTCTAAAATATTTTGTCATCTTATACTGTTTGAAAGATAAATGGTCTTAAACAGAAGAGCTGCTGAAATTCTTTGCTAGAATTCAAGTTTTCACATCAGGGTCCATATCCAAGAGAACTGAGGTGACAGGAATTTCTTTCTTTTTTTTGGGAGGGAGATAGTATCTTGGTTAGGGTTCTATAGAAAAGCAGAACCAGTAAAATAGATAGATATTTTAAGGAATTGGTTCACACAGTTGTGGGGGCTGACAAGTCTACAAACTGTAGGTCAGGTGACAGGCTGGAGATTCCTCCAGGGTTGTGTACCAAAATCCATAGGTCAGGTGACTGAAAGAGTGGAAAAGCTCTGACAAGATGCCTATTTTTAATTTGGAGGTAGAATATACCCTAAGGAAAACAGTTTTTTTTTTTTGTTGTTGTTGTTGTTGTTGTTGTTGTTCTTCACATCTTCAACTGATTAGGTAAGGCCTACCCACATTATGGAGGGTAATCTACTTTATATAAGGCCTACAGATTTAATCACATGGTAAGGACTTCTCAACAGCATCTGGCTTAGTGTTTTACCAAAGAATTGGTCACTATACCCTAGCCAAGTTGACACGTAAACTTAACAATCAAAGGTAGGTTTTTCTAATCCAAATAGGGAAATTCTATAAAGTTTGGTCTAAAATAAAGAAGAGACGATTAAAAAAAAAGGGGGGGGGTGTTGGATTTCCAAGTCAAAAAGAGAGCTAGCATGTGTAGGAGAAAGTGCAGGGTTCAAGTCTGGATCTGTTACTAAGACTAAGTAAGTCAGAAGCTGAATGTCAGTCTCTGTACTTTTCTGTAATTTTGTAAAAATTAGAGGAATAGACATCAACAACTGTAAGAAATAACCTTTGTCTTTAGAAACTTGGTATGAGGGAGAGAGGAAAAATACAGTCTCAACTAACTATAGAATTCATTTTAATACATAGAAAGTATGCCATGCTACCAGGACTCAATTTCTGTACACTTTGGTTACCCATTAACATGTAGATTTGCAATGGCTATTGCTCTGGTAGCATAGTGCCTAAGGTACTTGACTGCTAACCAGAAGGCTGGCGGTTCAAACCCACCAGCCACTCCTCGGAAGGAAGGTTGGGCAATCCCATAGTGATAGTGCCTCAGAAACCCAAGGGAGGGGTCACTATGAGTCGGGCGGACTTGAGGACAAATAACAACAACAACATTGCTTTGGGAGACACAACATCTTTAAACTTGACTAAATTTTCTGCATAGAGTTTTGTATGTTGTTGTCTGCCTAGAAAAAAATAAGAAAAGAAAAAAAATATATTACCACTTCTCATTTGAAAGGTTTTCACTTACTATGCTTATAAGCTATGATATTAAGGCTCAATGCCAGTAAAGTTTCAGGGAAAAGAGTGAGAAAATTATTTAAAAGGACTACTTTTTGATAATGGCAGTGTTTTGACAGTTTTTGACAGGCAATTTGGAATAATGCAACCTCCTGGATTACAGCCAACCTCTGAAATGGGTTGTAATTTAGAATGATGGCAGCGTCTATGACCTCTACATAGGCAAGTCACTGGAATTAAAAAAATAAAAAAATTTTCTCCCAACAGTTAAGGTCTATATTTGAAAACCTGACTTAAAGCTTCTGATGTGCAGCCATTTTCTTTAATGAAAAGCTTTTCTGGTCCTGTACACAGCTCCAAACACTTACCCAAAGCTGGGGGAGATTTTCTGCCATTTTGTGTGTGGTAAAACTCTTGGTGTCAGATTCTCTGCCCCACCAGCTCGCCGACATTCTAATGAACTGGTTGTGGGCTTGCCTGCCCCTTTTTCCCACTCATTGAAGTTAGACCCACTCAAGCTTGGTAACTATATCATGCTGTCATCTTACGGTGCCTGAAGTCAGAAGTCCTGGGCTCAGGTGACTTCCAGCTTTTGCCTTTACTTCAGATGTGCTGTCTCAGGTTCTGAGTTTGGTCCTTAAAGTCCCTTTGAAAAATAGACTCTATAACTCCCTTAATTCTGAGAGTTAAATGCTTTTTAAAAAGTTGTGTAACTTAATATGAGCTGGGTGTGCAGTGTGGGATTTTTAACTGAACCGCAATTCTCCAAACATACCAATATATTCCAAAATTGCCAGTTGCAGGCCATAAAATATTTATATTGCAGAGTAAATAATGTATGTTTAGTAAGAAATGATGAAATATTTACAGTTTTTCTAAAGATACTGTATGGGTTTTTTCCTCTGCCACAGCCATTTTTCTTGAAGCAGGCAAAATAGGCAACTTGAATGTTCGGACAGCAATGTGGAAGTATCTATGAAGAAAGAGAAAGTTCTGAGGCAATAAATGGAATAGAAACAACAGCTGATCTCAGATATCAAAATATATATTTCATAAGGAGGAAGACCCAGGGAGACATTAGCAAACAATTTTGGTATCCTTACCATTAAATTGAAGAGTTGCCAGGCCCTATTGTCCTGGTATAATTACTTTCCAAAGCTTTTTGGTGGGAATGTTGGGAACCTCAGAGTGTTGCTTGACCTTTTCAAGCTTCAAATAAATAAACAAATTTTAAAAACCTCCCCCATAGTTTCATTGCCCTTGAACATAATCTAGAGAACCTAGTCTCTCAAGGTGTTACTAAATCCTCACTGTAAGTATTTGGGAAACAGCCTAAAAAAAAAACTCTTTTCTCTCTGTTTTTTTTTTTTTTTCTTTGCCATTATCATCTTCTTTTCTTTCTTTCTTTAAATTTTATTGTGGTTTAGATGAAAGTTTACAGATCAAAGCAAATTAGTTTTGTATTCATCAATTTATACATATTTTGTTTTGTAACATTAGACTATTCCATCAGAATTTTTTAGGGTGCAGGCCCAGGAGTCTATATTTGTCAAATACCCTCCGGGTGATTCTGTTGAAAACCTCTCGTCAGACCTGGAACTGAAAAATCTCTAAGAAGAGTCTTTGACAGTATTGCCTGGAGGGTATTTTATAAACAGAGATCCCAGACGTGCACCCTAAGAAACTCTGCCAGCAGAGTCTAGTGCAGGTCCTGGGAATCTTGTTTTTTGAAAAGCTTCTCAGGTAATTCTGATAATTATCCAGGTTTGGAAATTGGGGAAGGCTGAATACTGGCTCATATAGAACCATGTCCTAATGCCTAGCCCCTGTGAATGTTACCTTACATGGCAAAAGGAAGTTTCCAGATGGGCTTGATTTAAAGGCCTTGAGATGGGAGATTCTCCCAGACTATCCAGATGGTCCTCTTCCCATCTGTGTTTATCACTTTCCCAGTGGTCACTTTCCCTTGAGGGCACCATTATTGCCAGAAAGAGGCAAGGCAGCAGTCGGGTAGAACAGCCAATAAATTGTTCCCTCCCTCAAATTTGGATATCAAGCCACAAACTTCATCTGACCTGTCCTGTGAGCTCAGCATTCCGCCAACCACTGTGGGGAATTCAGAGAATTGGAGAGGTCACTCCCCGTTCTCCTGCTGAGAAGACGTTGCAGAGTGATTACAAACACTTAGGTTGCATTTTCCAGGAATGTCAAAGCTAAGGCTTCCTAGGTACTTAGCATATTGTCTCATTTTGGGAACAGGACAAATGCATCATCTCAGTTTAGGGGAAGAGGATGATGATGCCAAAGCATGTACTATATACTCTGATAAGAAATCTGGAAATCAAATCATTGTCCATAATTTCAGGCTGTCACTAAGCTGAGGAACAAATCGATAGATTATCTATGCAACATTTGAAAATGCAGCTCTATTTTCCAAGGTAGGTGATTGTGTATGTGGTGTGAGTGTGGGGGGGAATCGCTATATTCTATTGGTAGTTGTTCTTATCAGACCTCCTCACCATGGGAAAAAAAAAAAAAAGGCAGCTGCAGAGAGTTGGGATAGCATCTCGTTTCTATGACAACAGTGCTTTCTCTGCTCCCAAGCTCCATCTGGTATTTTCAGGCCTAAGAGCTAGGTAGCATCTAAATGCCTAATGGAAAAAAAAGGCATCGATAGAAAATCTTCAGATCAGGCACAAATGAACACAGCAACACTGTGCCCTTTCTAAGAAAAATAGTGAGTTCACCAGCAACAGGGCTTTATGAAGACAGACCACTAACTACAGAGAACACGCTCACTCTATTTTATGGACTAAACAACAAACAAGCACAACATGCACATGCAATAAAAGTAGCTGTTGGGTGTAATGATCAAAGCTTCCTTTCAAGTGTCCTGATCAAAAGAGGGGGGATACAGAACAGAATTTCTAGTTCTCATGGACTCTCGACTTTCTGGAGCCATCGAGGGTGGACAAACCCTTGAAACAATTGCCCTGAAATAATCTTTAAACCTTAAGCCAGAAATATCCCCTGAAGTCATTTAAAATTGAGCAATAGCTTAGCTTAACTAGTTAAAAAGGTCTGCAGTGAACATTACACTCTTTTAAGAACTACCTCTATGGGATCAAATTGAACAGCAACTCAAAAGATTACATAGGGACTTCAGAGGGCAGTGAGTTTATGTTAATGGGGGTGGAACAATTCAGAAAAGGAGGATGAGAATGGTTACACAACTGGAAGAACCTGACCCATGTCCCTAAATTGTACGTGTAGAAGCTGTTGAACTGCTGTGTGTTTTGTTGTGTATTTTCTCAATAACCAAACCAAACCAACCCCACTGCTGTTGAGTCAATTTCAACTCATAGCGACCCTCATCGGGTTTCCAAGGTATGGATCTTTACAGAAGCAGATTGCCTCCTAAGCTCATAATCATAATAGGTTTGAACTGCCTACCTTTTGATTAGCAGCCCAATGCCTTAACCCTAGTGCTCCCAGAGCTCCTATTGTCAGCAAAAACAACAGCAAAGTAAATAAAATTTAGAAGGAAGAAAAATAGCTGTGGAGGCTGACTTAGTGGCTCATTTGTAACGGCACTGTCTCGGTGCCTCACGGGAGCATCCTCTCTTTCCTCTTCTGCTGCCTTTGTTGGCTCTGCCTTAAGGAATTGTGTACGCCCTCGGTAATATGGGTGCAGTGGTTCTTACCTGCCTGACTGACCTTCCCTTCTGATTTTATCCTTGCTGATTACCGTTCCTTGGTAGCTTTGCAGAATTTATGAGCAGCTAGATTTCAGTTCTCCATGGGCACTGACTCACAGAAAAGCACACTATTAAAACAGCACAGTCCTACACAGCAACTCTCTACTTCCCCCACCCCCATTTTGAAAATGAACTAATGAAGGCACTTTTCTTCCTTAATAATGCCATCGTGAAGAGTGAAACATCTTTACAACTTATAATGTATCTAAGGAACAGTACAGTATGACTTCATCAACCCTGTGCCATGCAATATTTGGGACATACTTATACTAAAAAAAAAAAAAAATTCATTGTTTATCTGACATTCATACTTAACTGAGCGTCCTTTATTTTTACTTGCTAGCTCTGGCAACCCTATTTATAGACAGGAGGACAGGCCTTTAAATTAATTGGATCTCTTAGGCTTTGATACGTCATATGAAAATGCCAGTACTCTGAATTGTGTATTGGTTTCCCACATTTTCTGGCTATTAAAATTAACACTTAAATGTAAAACTGTTGTTCATACCAAACATTTGCATATATTCCTTTTCCTTTATTCATGGAACACAGAATAAAGTTATTGGGCACCTGCTGTTTGCCTGATACTCTTCCAGGAGCAGGAATTGGAGGTCCTAAGATTAACAGGGCCTCCCTCATGGAGTGCACAGTCCCCTGTTGCTTCTTGCTCTTGGCTTTTTGTTTCGAGACATTTATTCCCACTGTGTACAAAGCAACGTTTGACATAGAAAGACCTATCAGATATGAGTCCTGCTCTCCTAGAGCAGATAAATTGTCCCTTATTGTCCTGTTAGCTACTGTTGAGTTGGCCCTCATGGCATGGCAACCCCATACCTGATAGAACTGAACACTGCCTGGTTCTGTGCTATCCCCATGATTGATTTTGGATCAGGCTATTGTGATGTATAGGGTTTTCATTGACTGATTTTAGGAAGTAGATGGCCAGACCTTGCTTCTTAGTCTGTCTTAGTCTGGAAGCTCCACTAAAATTTTTTCATCGCCATAGCAACACGAAAGTCTCCACTGACAGGTGGGTGGTGGCTCACAGGAGGGACATTGGCCGGGAATTAACCTCAGTTTCCTGAATCGAAGGCAAGAATTCTGCCATTGAATCAGCTACTCTGACAGCACCAACAACCAGAATATTTCCAAGCGGTGCTGGGACCTGAGAACTGATCTAAAGATCAGCCCTGGTTGCCAAGGGATGCAGGGATGACTGCGCTGGTGGCCTATGACTAGGAAGGGAAACAGCAAGGAGGGAGACAACCTGAGCTGTGGGCCTTCGGCTGTCTGGAGGGTGTACTCACTGTTTTCATTCAGGTTTTCCTGCTGGTTGGTGCCTAGTCCACTCCTATGTGCTTACTTTCAAAGCTCAGGGCTCCAGGATTATCTTCTTTATCTCTGTCAATCACTTTCTCTTTTCTTTGTTGAAGAGGGCCTGCGTAGCTTGTCTGCGTATTTTGCCATCTTACTGGAAGTCCTCCCCTTATACATCTTAATATCTCCCCCAACCCTCCATAAACCAATCCCAACTATTTCCTTAGATGTAAAATTGCAGAGGACATTCAAATTGTTATTCTCTTTTTTTATCCTTTTTTCCCCCCTATGTTCTTTGTGCCTCAGTGTTCCAGATTAGGAGACAATTACTTGATCCTAGAAGGACTGGAGATTACCTCGCCACCCTGCCATCAGTTTCTGGAGTCCCCTCTTGTCCTCACTGGCATCTTTCTGAGGGTCATGATTCCACCCTCCCCCTTTCTTGAGCCCTAACAGGGTATTTAGACTTATGACTGATAGTTTCATTCTCTTCCCTCTTCCCCACACCTTTTTGCTATATTGCCCCAACTCTTTCCTTTTTAAATGATTCCATCTATGAGGTACTGGTCACTACCAAAGCAGAGAGAGAAATGACAATTATGTGTATTCCGGAAAGTTCTTGAGACACAGGCCTACTTTAAGTTTTTCATGTATGATGACTCAGAGGTCTCTCCCTCATATCTCACCTGTTGACTGTGGCACACTCCATTTTCTTTAATGAGAATTATTAT
This sequence comes from Orycteropus afer afer, assembly GCF_000298275.1. Lineage (NCBI taxonomy): Eukaryota > Metazoa > Chordata > Mammalia > Tubulidentata > Orycteropodidae > Orycteropus > Orycteropus afer. Next base: position 10,699,457 of record NW_006921669.1, read on the forward strand.
GCTGCTTAGGGAGTAGACTCAGATATAATATTTAAAATATGTAACCACTGTGGTAGGCAGAACAATGCCCTGCCCCAGTATATGTGTCCTAATCCTAAGACCTGGGAATATGTTACTTTGTATGGGGGGGAAAATGATTTTTGAAGGTAAAATTAAGTTAAAGATCTCAAGATGGGAAAATTCTCCTGGCTTCTCAGGATGCCCCAATGTAATCACAAGGGTCCTTATAAGAAGGAGGCAGAAGAGTTAGAGCAAGAATGAGATCTGAAGATGCTATGCTATTGGCTTGAAGATGGAGAAAGGGACCAGGAGCCAAGGAATACAGGCAGGCAAGGAAGCAGATTCTCTTCTAGAGCCTCTGGAAGGAGAGAAGCCCTCCCAACATTTTGTTTTAGCCCAATAAGCTTGATAAGAACTAAAAGATAATAAATTTTAAGCCACTATGTTGGTAGTTGAAGTTGTCAAGGAGTTTATTTTACTGTGATTCACAATCAACACCCATGGAAACAGCAGTCAGGAAATCAAACAACATATTCCATTGGGCAAATCTGCTGCAAAAGAGTTCTGTAAAGTGTTAAAAGGAAAAGATGCCACTTTGAGAACTAAGGTGCACCTGACACAGCTCATAGTATTTGCCATAACCTCAATTGCATGTGAAAGCTGGACAATAAATAAGGAAGACTGAGGGAGAATTGATGCAATTGAATTACTATGGTGGCCAAGAATACTAAATATACCATGGACTGCTAGGAGAATGAACAAATATGTCCTGGAAGAAGTACAACCAAAGTGCTCCTTAGAAACAAGGATGATGAAATTTCATCTCTCGTACTTTGGTCATGTTATCTATCAGGAGGGACCAGTCCCTGGAGAAGGACATCATGCTTGGTAAAGTAGAAAAAACAAACAAACAAAAAGTATAAAACAACAACAACATGTGCATAGCAGAAACTCACACTGGTACATTTATATTATTGCTTTATTGTGTGCCACTGGGTCTATTCCAACTCATAGCTACCCTGTAGAACAGAGTAGAACTGCCCCATAATGTTTCCTAGGTTGTAATCTTTACAGGAGCAGATCACTAGATCTTTTCTCCTATGGAGCCACTGGGTGGATTTGAACTGCTGATCTTTTAGTTAGAAGCCAAGAGCTTAACCATTGTCTCACCATGGGTCCTTGGTGCATTCATATTGACTATAAAAATATTGAAGTACTCTATACTGGTATTTAACTACTTCCCATCATATGCCAATCCCCATCATTCTAGCTGTCCCAGACCCACCTCTATGACATACAAATCTCCTTCAAATCTGATAACTATATGGTTAACACCTGCCTTACAAAGGGCCTCAAAGACCCTGCTCTTTGAGTTCTGATTGCTCAGCGTCTGTGTGCTACAAGTGGTTGTATTAGTTTCCTATGGCAACTATAAAAATTGACCACCAACTTGTTAGGTTAGGTGCCGTCAAGTTGGTTCCAACTCATAGTGGCCCTATGTACAACAGAACAGAACAAAACACTGCCCAGTCCTGTGTTCACCTCACAATCATTGCTAAGGTTGAGGCCATTGTTGTAGCCATTTTGTCAATCCATTTTGTTGAGGGTCTTCCTCTTTTTCACTAGCCCTCTACTTTACTTTTTTCTTTTTACTATGAGTTGGAATAGACCCAATAGCACACAATACAACAATAATATAAATGCACCAGTGTGAGTTTCCACTATGTATATACTTATGTATGAGTAATATGAAGGATGTAGACTGGATCCTAGCATCACTCTTGAATTTTCTTCCCTAAGACCGTGATCACAACACTTAGCCAAAGGGCCCAAGGCAATTATTCTAATAGATTTCTAGATTCTCTTCCAGTTACCTAACTGGGGCTTTCTTACAGAGTTTGAAATAGAATGATCCTTCTTGCTTAAGGACTTTTATTACTAAATTTTTAGACTTTGTTGTTTTTTCCCAATTTTACACCTCTTCTATCCCCATTGGATCCATAATCAACACCCATGGAAGCAACAGTCAAGAAATCAGACTACATACTGCACTGGGCAAATCTGCTGCAAAAGACCTCTTTAAAGTATTAAGAACACTTTAAAAACTTTGAAAACTAAGGTATGCCTGATCCAAGTCATGGCATTTTCAATCACCTCATATGCATGTGACAGCTAGACAATGAGTAAGGAAGTCTAATAAAGAGTTGATATCTTTGAATTATGGTGTTGGTGAAGAATACTGAAATACCATCGACTGCCAGAAGAACAAACAAATCTGTCCTGGAAGAAGTGCAGCCGGAATGCTCCTTGGAAGCAAGAATGGCCAGACTTGGTCTCACCTACTTTGGTTATGTTGTCAGAAGGGACCATTCCCTGGAGAAGGGTATTCTTAGTAGAGTAGAGGGTGAGTGAAAAAGGGGAAGACCCTCAGCAAGTTGGATTAACCCCGTGGCTGCAATGATGGGCTCAGTTATTGTAAGGACTGGGAGGCTGGTGCAGAACTGGGCAGTGTTTCGTTCTGTTGTACATAGGGTTGCTATGAGTCGGAGCTGACTCGATGGCACCTAACAACAAAAATAGCATCCCTGCTTAGGAAATAAAGGAAATAGAAGCAGTGACTTGCTTCAGGTCCCACAGCCTTTTGTCAACCAAATTGAGCCCAGGATCCGGGTCCTCACACTTCATCCCCATTCAGTGTGGCTTTTAGTAATCCCTCCATCAAGGGGAACAGTGCTTAAAAGCCACCTTATTCTTAAAATGCCATCATTCCCCTGCAATACCCTTCTGTGACCTATCACTGTATTTTGAATAAAATCCAAACTCCTTCCATAGTCTTCAAGGCCATACATGATTGAGCCCACCTACATCACCAGTGTGCCAGTTGCATTGGTTTCCTCTCGGCTCTTCAGATGCCAGGCTCTGTCCACTTTACTGAAGTGTACACTGTCTAAACCAGGTCTCTGCCCCACACTGTAGGAATCCTTGGGTGGTGCAAATTGTTAAATGTTCAACATCCAGAGGTGCCTTGGAAGACAGCCCCAGCAATCAGCTTCTACAAGGTCACAGCCTTGAAAACCCTGTGGAGTTGCTCTTCTCTGCACACATGGGCTTGCCGTGAGCCAGAATCGACACAACGGTAGCTAACAATAACCAACCCACACTGTTAGGTTTCCCCTACACTTACCTCATTTGTGTTGAATTAATGAATGTGTGCTCTTTGTTTCATGTTGCTCCCTGGACCCTGTAGGTTCCAGGAGCTCAGACAGCTCATTTATGTTGTGCACAGGGCCTGGTGCACAGTAGGTCTTCAATGAACACTTACTGAATGCTGTTTGTGATCCTTCCTCATGGCCTCACATAAAGCCATAACATCATTCCCATGGCAAGGAATTCCTAGGCCATCAATAAACCACTGAGAACATTGCTAATTAATGACAGGTATTGTTGGTGCTCTGGTAGCATAGTGGCTAAGTCACTTGCCTGCTAACCAGACGGCTGGCGGTTCAAACCCACCAGCCACTCCTCGGAAGGAAGGTTGGGCAATCCTACTTCCGTAGTGATACTGCCTCGAAAACCCAAGGAGGGGTCGCTATGAGTCGGGGCCGACTCGACGGCACATAACAACAACAACAACAACATTGTTGGTGCAACAGTTAACACTAGGCGGCTGACCACAAGGTCAGCAGTTCAAACCCACCCAGAGACTCTGTAGGAGAAAGATCTGGCAATGGGCTCTCATAAAGATTACAGCCTAGGAAACCCTATGGGGCAGTTCTGTTCTGTCACTTGGGGTCACTATGACTCAGAATGGAATTGACAGCACCCAACAACAACTGAATAGAGGAAAGAAAAGGTCTCTGTCCAGATATGTAAAAATATCAGAGCCAGCATATAAAGGAAGTGGAAACTAGGTTTCTGACCTCTATGGTAATCAGCTTTTACTCTGAAGCAGGAGATTTGGATTTCCCTTATCTACTCCTAGATGAGAATATTATGTCTCATTTACAGCTACAGCCTTCTGGACTGAAATATCATATTTTATGTGTAAGAGCATCTGTAAGTAAGATAAAAGACATCACTAAAGAAAATGAAAGCATTTCAAATACAACAATTACTGAAATCAAATTATCTTTAGGACATTCTTCTGACAAGTTCTCTTAGGTTTTATTAATTCCTTCTAAGAATATCACCATGAATCTTTTTTATGAGAGTTTGGATCCTGGGTGCATGATTCTTGCATTTTTTCACTCAAGGCTAAGACACAAAACAGTGCAGGAATCTCAGCTGTTCCCTGTTTTTCTCTTTGTTGACACCTTGAAAAAAGACCTGGGAGATTATCAGAAGGTTTAAGGAACTGGGCATGTTTACGAGGAGCTCTGGTGGCATAGTGGTTAAAGCGTTTGGCTGCTGACTGAAAGGTCAAGGTTCGAACCCACCAGCTGCTCCGTGGGAGAAAGATGAGGGAGTCTGCTTCTTAAAGCCTTCGCAACCCTATAGGGGCAATTCGGCTCTGTCCTAAAGGTCACCATGAGTTGAAATAGACTCAATGGCAGTGTGTTTCGTTTGATTTGGTTTGGTGCATGTTTACGTTTTATAACTAGAGTAGAGCAATAACAGGCACAGAATTAACAGGCTGTCAATAGAACATTAGTTTAGTCTTAACATTTTTAAAGGCTGATGTATATATACAACTTCTTCCATTTTGCTAATATTTTGCAGTATTTCCTTGTATTGTTTTCAGATATTTAAATTCCTTTCACTCTCTTTACTCATTTCATTCAATTCTATTCCAGAACTATTACCTATGAAGTAATCAGTTCATTTTCTATTTAAAATGTTTCTTAGTGAGATCTTTTATTTAAATGCTAATTAATTGTTTCCTTTAAACATCTCGCAGAGTTTTCTATATTCATTATCAACACACCTGCAATGGCAAATAAAAGATAAGGTTTATGAGCCATGTAAACTATGATGAAACATTTCAAACTGTCTACAGCATCGTGGAGGGAAAATAATGGAAGTATCTGGGTTTTAAATGTAATACTATTGTACTAAAGTCACCAAAGTCATGTTAAACACTGAAAGCAGAAAGCAATTTTGTCTTGATAAATGAACAATTTAGCAAATTGTTCCAAGAAGAAATAAGGATTTATGTTTCACTCTACATTATACATACATTATAAATGTATATAGTATATGTGTGTATATATATGTGTGTATATACATTAATTTTTTCAAACTTTTTTAACTGGCACTGTTTAATAATTCATACAAACATATGAATGTTGAAATTTATCACAAATTTCCAAATAGTCACTATGAATAATCATTGAAATTAACAGAAATTTTCATAGATATTATAATAAGAGACTAGAGAGAGCACCAAACCAAAACCAAACTCACTGCCATCGAGT
>NW_006921669.1:10705269-10719531 GCF_000298275.1 Orycteropus afer afer
TTCCTTCCGAGGAGTGGCTGGTGGGTTTGAACCGCCAGCCGTCTGGTTAGCAGGCAAGTGTCTTAGCCACTATGCTACCAGAGCTCCCTCCACAGAGATACTGCCTCGGAAACCCAAGGAGGGGTTGCTATGAGTTGGGATTTACTGGATGGCAGTGAGTTTGTTTTTTTCTTGGAAGTAACCATGTACTTATTAGGTAGGCAAGAATACATTAGTGACTAAAACAGGTAACTGGTAAGGAATAAAAACCAGAAGGGTCTTAAATTTTTCATTTCGTTCTTTCTGTTTAGGCCCAAATCACTGAAATATATTGTCATGGAAACTACATCTGGGTACAGCTAGAGTTCAAGCCCTTTGTCTTGCTCATCTTTGCATCCAAAGTTCTTATAGCCTTACATATAGCATTTGTTGTTGTTGTTTTGCAGTTGACAGACTCATAGCGACCCCTCCTTAGGTTTCTGAGGCAGTATCACTCCGGAAGTAGACTGCCCAATCTTCCTTCTGAGGAGTGGCTGGTGGGTTTGAACCTCCATCCTTCTGGTTAGCAGTCAAGTACCTTATGCACTATGCTACCAGCATACTCAATAAATATTTACTGAATAAACAAACAAATTATACACGGTGAACAGCGGTTTCCAGACAACTTCAACAAAACTAAACAAAAAAACCCATAGTAGTTTCCACACTTTGCTTTACTTGTTTGACAGCTAACCAGAAGGCTGGCAGTTCAAAGCCACCAACCACTCCTCAGAAGGAAGATTGGTCAATCTACTGCCTAGGAAACCCAAGGAGGGGTGGCTATGAGTCAAATGGACTCGACAGCAGTGAATTTGTTTGTTTTGTGTGTGTGTGTGTTTTCCAGGGCTGGCAGACTAATGTCTTGGATAGCACACCTGGAGCAGCCTTCCTGGGCCTTGTACTTGGGCTCTGGACTCTGAAAATATGAAAATCATGTTCATAAACGACACTGCAGCTTTTTTCCCCAAAGATTTTAATATTTAATGGCCACTAATGTGTTCATGGAATTTATTAATCTAATTTATTTCAAAACAACAAAAAGGTAGCTTTTCTTAATCAGTAATTAAAAATGAAGTTGACCTTCATTACTATTATAGAAGTGTAAACCTGTTTGAAAATAAAACTGACACCTTTAAGCATCTATACTTGTATATATATGGTTTTATCAGATGTGTGTGTATGTATGTATATGTGTATATGTATGTATGTGTCTGTATACCTATCTATCTACCTACCTATCTATGTAAATCCACCATCTGTCTGTTTGCTGAGTATTGGTGGCTTTCATGTTGTTATGATGCTGGAAGCTATGCCCCTGGGATTTTAAATACCAGCTGGGTGACCTAAGATGGACAGGTTTTGTTGGAGCTTCCAAATGAAGACACACTAGAAGGAAGGCTTAGCAGTCTCCTTCTGAAAACAAGCCAGTCAAAATCTTATGACTCACAATAGAATATTGCTTGACATAGTGCTGGAAGATGAGCGTCCTTGATTTAAGTCACTCAAATTGCACCAAAACCCACGCCATTGAGTCGATTCCGACTCATAGTGACTCTATAGAGCAAAGTAGAGCTGCCCCCATAAGGTTTCCAAGGCTGTAAATCTTTACAGAAGCAGACTGCCACATCTTTCTCCCACAAAACAGCTGTGGGTTCAAGCCACCAACATTTTGGTTAGCAGCTGAACATTCCAACCACTGCACCATCAGGGTTCCTTTCAAAATACACAGTGGCTGCAATAATGAACTTGAGCTTACCAACGATTGTGAAGATGGCAGAAGACCAGGTGAGCATTTGTTCTGTTATACATGGGGTCACCATGAAGGGGAGCCCACTCAAGGGCAACTAGCAATAACAACATCTATTCAAATACGTATCTCCTTACCAGGGAAGGAGTCCTGCTGTAGATGAATTGCTCCAGACCAACCCTGTACTTTGGCTGTTCTACCCTCCCTTCAAACTCTTTTTACAGAGTTCAGTATAGAAAACTGATAAAACCACTGGCAAACCAAAAGATCTTTCATTGGAGCAGAAAGGAATTAGGAGAAGGTTCTAGATGTAGCTCTGATATTAACTTCCTGTGCAATGTTGGAGAAATCCAACACATCTCTGGAGTGTTAACACATAGGAAATAAAAGAATTGTTTTTGAAAGTCAAGTAAACCACTGAAAATGCTTTGATTAGAATAGAAGCAAATCAAAGTCTTATTTAAATTTCTTAAGTCGTAACTTATTTCCCACAACTTACCTTTTAAAGGTCTTTATGCACAAATATCATTTTTAGTTTTACATATGAGATCTGTAACTAGTTAAATAAGCATTCTCCATTGTTTTTCCTTAGCTCACACTCGATTTTAATTTGTTACAGATGCTTTGCATTACTAATCCAAATTCTAGAAGCCTGAAATGTCTGAAAGTATCTTCAGAAAAGATAGTAATTTGTTGGTGACAAGCATTGTTTAGGAAATGCATCTGCCTTGAAATGAAACCAAGCTGCGGAAAGTCTCATTTTATCCAGCCTGTCTCTAGTTTGTAGAGGAAACAAAGTGGAGTAGGTAAAGATGTGCCTTCCAAAACCAGCCTATCAGGGTTCAAATCGTGATTCTGCTACTTCCTGGCTCTATATTGACTTTGGACAAGGTATTTAACCTCTCTGCCTCATTTTCTCTACTATAAGGACAGCATCAATCTCATAGGCTGGTTGGGTGGATTAAGTGAACTCATGCATGCCATGGTCTCAGACGGTGATTGACATGTATTAAGCTACTCAATAGGTTAGCTGTTAGTATCTTCCGTTTTAATACTTCTAACCCACTGCTGAAGGAGTTCTGGTGACACAGTGGTTAAGGCATTCAGCCGCTAACCAAAAGGTCGATGTTTTGAATCCACCAGCTCCTTTGCAGGAGAAAGACTAGGTAGTCTGCTTCTATAAAGATTTATAGCCTTGGGAACCCTATGGGGGAAGTTCTGCTCTGTCCTATAGGGTCACTATGAGTTGAAATTGACTCTATGGCAGTAGGTTGGTTGTTTGGTTTAACTCATTGCCAGAAATTGACTGCATGAAGTAACTTTGACACACCACTCACCTGCTTGAAAACATTACATGATCGTCCGTCATACACACACATACAAAGTTCAACACCCTCCAAATATTGGCCTCACCTGACATTCTATCTGCTTTTCTTTGTTACTCTCTATCTTTTGAAGTCCCATCCCCTTAAACACCAATCATACGTGTTAGTCCTCCTGATAAGTCTTTCAAGATAACTTCGTCAGGCTTATTTCCTCCGTCTGCCATTTCCCATAGCACAAGGTGAGGCTCTCTTCTACACAGCTGCCTGGGAGCTATTTGTGTATGCTATGTCCCATTTGACAGATTATGGCCTCCAAGAGGGCAAGACCTATATCACTTTTGACTTTGTATCCTCCATATTGCCTAGCACAGAGTTTTATACTTAGTAGATACTCAATAAATGGTTGTTAAACTTGGTTGAACCTACATTTTTTTTTTTTTTCTCTCTTTTTGGCAGATGCCCTAAGTAAAACATAAAATAAATGAATTAGTTTTCTTCTTTCCATTGAAATATATATGCCCTGGGCCAGTGGGTATTTGCAAGCCTGGTTTAGAACTTAGGGTTGTCATCAATCTAAGAAACGAGAAGGAATGAATTTTAAATCTTAAGAGCAATACAGCACTATACAAGGCCTTCTAGCAAAGCAATTATCAATTGCTGAACAATCCAGGTGCTAGAGTTATTATGAACAAAAGTCGGAGGTTGAGAGACAATGGGGATCTTAACTTTCATATTCCATAGGTATGCAATTCAATGATATGTGTACAGATGGAAAGTTTAGATCTGAGAATCATATGTGGGCGTCACAATGCAAATAATTGGCTTTCTCTCCCAAGAACATCTGTTGAAACATCTGAAAGAGTTGTTTATACTGCCGTCAAAACGCTGAAAAATATAATAATTCTCCAATGAGGTTAGAAATATCCGGGGGAAGAAAAATACTTCTCGTTGTAGTTCTGTTTTTATTAAATCTGGTTGTTGTTTCTCTAATACGGCACATAGGAGATGCTTGATAATATTTGTTGAATGAATAGCAGAGAATCATTAAATAGTTGTTAAATGAATCATTTCTTTCTCAGACTTATAAGATTGATACATTTCTAGAAAATAATATGCCCAAGTTCTACCACATCATATACCGTTTTAATTTGGCATAAATTTAAGGAATGCTACTCTTTCTCATAGTGCCTAAGGCACTTGACTGCTAACCAGAAGGCTGGCGGTTCAAACCCACCAGCTACTCCTGGGAAGGAAGATGGGACAATCTACTTCTGTAATGATACTGCCTCGGAAACCCAAGGAGAGGTCGCTATGAGTCGGTCCGACTCCACAGCACGTAACAACAACAATAACAACAACAACTCTTCCTCAGAATGTTATAGAACGTAATCAGCATGTAGATCTATAAGAAAAATACCTTAACAGTCTAGAGAATGGAAGAATAAAGCTAGATATATGTTAGTATCATTTTAATACCTCACTTATGTTTCTTTAATTCATTCTTCTGAAACACTTAAAATTTGAATTGTGGGCTTGCATAATCATGTTTGTCTCAACAAAATGAAATAAAAAACTCCGCTGACGTGTATAGTTGTGGTAGTTGTAGAACACTCCAGCTGAGTGCTGAAAGGCCCCCAATACTCCAGGGTGTGAAGAAGACCGCAGCAGATGAAGAAGCCACTTCACCCCACATCCCTTTCCTGAATTTCCAGCGGCTCTCTCCCACACTCTTGTGTGAGTGAGGCGACTGGGCTCCCTGAAGCCTGCCCAAAACTCACTCTGCCAAGCTTCAGAACAGAAAGAGCATGTTAAATAATAAATGTGAGTTTGAGTGTAACTAATAAAATTGGAATGTTAAATAGCAGCATGCTTTTGAAAACCAGCCTCCTTGTGAGGATGCTCCCTATACAAGTCCACAGGAAATAATTCTGAAGGGAGTGATATTAATTAGTAATATAATTTATCTCCTGGAAGCCCTTTCCTTTGATGGCAGCCATGGTACAGTTCATAAGCCTCCAAACGAGTGCTCAAAGAAAATGGTTCTAACCATAATTTCAGCTTTGTTTTCTATCCGTGAACAGATAGAAGAGTCAAATTTATTCCTGTATATCTAAATTTTACACCTGCATCCATATGATGGAAAATTATGAGGTTGTAAAAAAGTGTTTATGAAGAGTTTTCAATAAATGGTACAATGCTTGTGACATAATCTGAGGAAAATGGAGCAGAATCCAAAATTCAATTCATGGGCTCTGATCCCAGAGGGTGCAGAGCTCCTTGTCCCATAAGCTAGGTACGCAACCTGGGCAAGATACTGAACTGTTCTCTGCATCAGTTTTCCCCACCATCACATGAGAGAAATGCTAAAATCATGCTCAAAAGGATGTAAAGTGTTCCAAATAGTGCCTGGAAAATACTTAATAAGCATCTTTGTTATCATCATCATCATCATCATCATATATTCACAGTAGTTTTAAGTTTGCAAAGGAAAAATGCAGGGTGAGGGGGATTACCTGGCAATTATTAACATGCCATTAAAATTTGCTTCTGAATTGTGAGCTTATGGGTAATTCTTTTTTTGTATTATTACACTTTTTAGTAAGGAGCTCTGGTAGCATAGTGCCTAAGGCACTTGACTGCTAACTAGAAGGATGGCAGTTCAAACCCACCAGCCACTCCTCGGAAGGAAGGTTGGGCAATCCTACTTCCGTAGTGATACTGCCTGGGAAACCCAAGGAGGAGTCGCTATGAGTTGGGTCCCACTCGACGGCAAACAACAACAACAACACTTTTCAGTATGTATTATTTTATAATAAGGTTAAAAATTAAATTATGCATACATGGCTTGATGGAATTTAACGTGGAAACTTAGACTAAGTTAAAAGTGAGAATCTGTTTTATTATTGTTGTTGTTGTTAGGTGCCATTGAGTCGTCTCCGACTCGTAGCGACCCTGTTATTATACTACAGCATTAATGAAACATTAAGTCTATTATATAGACGGTGTGGCAGAATTTATTTTTCTTAATTCTAAATACGTTCCAAGGAGCTTTGCTGGTATAGTGGTTAAGTCATTTGCCTGCTAACCAGACAGTTGTCTCTGTAGAAGAAAGATTTACAGCCTTGGAAGCCCAATACGGTTTGCTATGAATCAGAATCCACTCGATGACAGTGAGTATTTGGTTAAAAACGTTCTAAATAGAAAATAGTTTTTTAAAGTTTTACCAATGTCAATTTAACATTAAGAAGTGAAGTCACATGTTTATTCTAATCTCAGTATTTTGACCTACTAAAACCAAAAATGGGAGCTCTGGTAGCATAGTGGCTAAGACACTTGCCTGCTAACCAGACGGCTGGCGGTTCAAACCCACCAGCCACTCCTCGGAAGGAAGGTTGGGCAATCCTACTTCCGTAGTGATACTGCCTCGGAAACCCAAGGAGGGGTCGCTATGAGTCGGGGCCGACTCGACGGCACACAACAACAACAACAACAAAACTAAAAATATTTTGTTTTTTAATTTATAAAGTCCCATGCAAAAGTCCCAAAGGTGCCTTTCACGTGTAAGCTTTAATTAGCAATCACTTTGGTCTCTGACACATATTGCACAGATATTGAAGTGTTAATATTACTGCAGCTTGATTACAAAAGGCAATGATTAATTTTAAAGTAGACAAGAAAGATATGCCCTGATTACAAAAGAATGATTAAGGTGGAATGTCAGACATCGCACATTTATAGCAATCTTTGCCATATTCAAAGAATAAGACTGCAAAAGTTTATATTTAGAATTACGGCTACTTTGTACTTTATAATACTGGTGTTTGAGCGATGGAGACAGATCACCTCCCCTCCAATTAAGGCCCATGGGAGTTCCATGTGAGACGCCGCCTTTCTGGTAGAATGGGCCCAGCAAGACACCGTAGTGTAAATTTCCTCCTGGCGAGGCCTGTCCGAGGCGCTGACTGTGGTCTGAGGGAAGGTTTCTCCCGGATTGTTTTTGGTAAGTAGAGAGACACGGTTCTTTGAGGACCTTACGCCTAAGAAGAAAAGAGGTTGATTGGCAAAGCCTTTCCAGGGTAAGGCCGCTGCCCAGCCTCGCTTGGAAGCCAAAAGCCGGGGCCTCCATTTTCAGTCGTTCTGGGACAGAAAGCTCAGCCTGGGCTGGGGAGCGGCCTTCTCTAGGAGGAAGGAGGAAGGAGGCAGGGGCGAACCAGTTGTCTCAGGGGGACTGAGGACTTGAGGGAGGGAAAAGAAAACAACAGGCGCTTGGAGGGTGAGGAGCGAGGAGCAGGACCTGGTGGCGGAGCGGAGGCCGCGACCGATGTCACCTCGGGCTGCCCAGAGCCGCTCTGGGGTCCCGGCGCCTCCCGGGGGCGCTCCCAAGACGCTCGGGCCCGACTCCATCTTGTGCCCCTCCTGCCAGGTTGTGCGGAAGAGGCCAGGGGAATGGAGGCCCATGTGGGAATAGTTCTAGAATAATCCTGTGTATTGTGCTTTCCAGGAGCCTCGGTGCTAACATATTGAACGGCGGGAAGGGTCCGCAGGAGCCTGGGCCCGAGATGAGTCTAGAGTCCTTGTTTGAGCACATTGTCTTCACTGAGCAGCGGGCAGAGGAGAATCGGCGAGTGTTGCGAGAAGGTAGGGGTGCGGCTGTCTTGGTGTCGGGGCCAGGGGTCTCCTCGAGACCAGTGCTTGGGCAGCAGGAAGCCCCTGGTAGTGGGCAGGGCGGTCGGGGGAGTTGGTGTTCCCCTTTGGGGGAGAAAGCTGAAAGGGGCCTTACCAAATGCAACAAGGGGGATTTAGACAGATGATGTGTTGTTGTTGTTATGTGCCGTCGAGTGGGACCCGACTCATAGCAACCCCTCCTTGGGTTTCCGAGGCGGTGTCACTACGGAAGTAGATGCTCCATCTTCCTTCCGAGGAGTGGCTGGTGGGTTTGAACCGCCAGCCTTCTGGTTAGCGGTCAAGTGCCTTAGGCACTATGCCCCAGAGCTCCTAGATGATGTGTTAAAGGATCTAATTTGTATTACAGTGAGGTCAGAAACACTCCGATGTCGTGAAAAAATTAAGAAAGCAACAGAGGAGCTGAATGAAGAGAAAATCAAGTTGGAATCTAAGGTATTGACCCTGGAGAGCATGCTGATTAATTGGCACTTGAAAAAGTCTGGTTTAACCTGACCTTTTAAAGGTATCTCACTCATTAACTAGTTATCTTTCGAGTAAGAAGCAAGCTACTTACATGCTGGTTGGTATACTTTCATGTTGTCTGGTAATTTAAAAGTCTGAATTTAGCGACACCTTCTGTTCTAATACGAACTTGTCCTAAAAACCAGTTCAAGTAATGACGTAATTAATGAAGAATTCATTGTCCATTTTGAAGAATGGTTATAAGAAGAGTCTAAGGCCATTGGAAAAATAATTCAGTAGTTAGTGTGGTATATAAATTTTGAATGCTAAGAAGCATGGTATGTTGATGTAGCTATTGAATGTAACATTAAGATGAGTCTCTGCCATTTGTTCCTCAATGCCACGTTTTGGACGTGTCTTTCATCCAAAAATCCTTTTTTTCAACTCGCATGTCTCACTTTTCTGCAGCGTTTGTAAAGTGTATGTATTATTTGAAATCGAAGCAAGAGAACCTGGTGGCTTCTTGAAGAAGGATTTTGAAGGGTCAGAATTTTGGAGAGGCGAAGAGAAGTTATAGGAAAAAAGCATTGGGGGGTATGGGGGGGATATGAACAAAAGGGAGGAGGTGGAATTGCCCAAGGCATATTGGGAGAGAAAGCTGCTCAGAGCAGAGCTAATATCTGGGATTAGAGGAACCTATTGCAGTTTTTTGATCAGGGAAGGCGTGATGAAAGCAGTTTTAGGAAGATCTCTCTCAGCTCCGATAAGGAGGCTGAGATAAGGATGATTTAACAGCCGAACAAAATATGTATTCTCAAGCTGCATGCAATAGGAAGTCTGTTTGAGAAAGTTTGTTTGCTTAAAATAAATATGTCTGTTTTAACTTATCCACTATGGAGAATTTCCATTTTTTTTTAATGAATAAAGTAAGTAATCATAGAACCGCCCTCTGCCTGCTGACCTTTTGCTCTTCCTAAGTCTTGCTCAAACATCACCTGTGAAGCCCTCATGAACGTTTTGGAAAAAAATTTAATAAAGCATTCAGTACATTATCTTGCACTTAAATCACTTCACATACTTGTCTGGTTCCCTTACTGTTTTGTGAGCAAAATGTCTGGAATTATTTTCTTACTCATATTTTTATTGGGTACAGGATACTACCTATATCCAATGCCCAGCACATGTTATACATGAGCCATTATTGAGTGAGATTCCAGCTCCTGCTTTGCCTGTGAATAGCACATACACTAACTGCTACCGACAGTGCTAAAACTGGTGGGATGGGCAAAGCACTGGGAGTGTAATGATGTAGATGAACTTTTTTCTTTAAAAAGAATTAAGATGCTTTCAGAATTGAAAGCTAAATGCTAAGAGAAGAGTCAGTGAAACATACACAATCAGAACTAGAAAATGCATAAGTAACATTTGAGCACTTACCGTGTGCTTGTGACAAGGCACCATCATTATCCCCCCTTCATAGATGAGAAAACTGAGGAACAGAGACGTTGAATGACTTGCTCATGCTTTATAATTTAAAAATGTCAGAAGTGCCATAATGAAAGTAACAATTGAATAATGACAGTATATTTTTTATTTTTTTATATTTTGCAGTGTTCTCCTCCCCTCCTCTCCTACTCCTGCTAACCAACAAAGAAATTTCCTTCCATTTAGAAACCTTTCCTTGACTTTTTACAATAATGAACTAATACAATATTTGTCCTTCTGTGATTGACTTATTTGCCTCAGCTTAATGTCCTCCAGGTTCATCCATGTTATGCAGTGTTTTGTAGATTCTATATTAGTGTTGCACTGTATGTTTTTAAAACAGATTTCTCAAGCTCATCTTATGCATTTCTCTTCGTGCAGTTCACATATAATAATGTATCTGAAGCTTTTGAATCTAGTTTAAGACAATATTTTTAAAGGTCACTTACATAAGTTTTTGTACAAAATATATTTGTCCTTCAGTGGTGAAGATACTGTAGTGACAGATAACTAATATTAAAGAAAAGCTCTTGTAATATTTTCTTTGTAGTGGTCTGTTTTGCCTGAAAATGGAAATGTAATTTGTTGATATCTACACACATGTGAAAAATGTTGATTTCAATGTTTGTGCTGGCGGGTTGACAGAGAAAGCCCTAATATTGTTTAGAAACATTTGCTGAAAATATTAATTAATATAAGCTCATAAATGTGCATTGCTTTTTAATCAGCTCATATATATGTGGATAATAATACAGTTGTATCTTACTAATAAAATTAACATGAGGTTCACAGTTCATACAATACTAATTTGTAATTGAGATAATTTGATTTATAATTGTAGTCAAAATGATACGTATGTGTGTGGATAAAGATTTTAAAAGTAGAACCACAATTATAATGTAAATAACTAATGGGAAGAACTGAGGAAGTAATCATAAATTGATTTCTTGTTTCTTTTATTCTCAGAGTTAATTATATCTCTGTCAATAACAATGAAAATGTATTTACTTGAATATTTGACTTGGCATTTATTGACTAATTTATCAAGTGGAAGCAGCATAAGGAAAAACTAGGACATAATTTGAGCAGGGCAGTGCTTGAGCTCTTTATACAATGATACATTCAGAAAATGCTTTGGACATTTGTCATTTATTTTGGAGGTTGCTTGTGGTCAAAATATGTATTTAGGAGATACAGTATTCCTACCCCCTGCCCCATCCTGTAAAACCCAGGTAGCATGTAATTAGAACTTGAATGATAGCATTTGCCTTTCAAGACCCGATGAATCCTTTAAAATGTATGATTGCAAAAGACTCAGATTATACAGTGTGAACACTCTGTACATTGGACAGCTATAGTATGCCTGGTTAGGCTGAATAATATGAAAACAGAAAGACAAGAGCAAACCCGGGGTTTGCTTTAAAGCTTACCGATACTCCTAAAGCTTCTGACAGTTGGGGAAAGGCTTTATGGTATTGATGACAGAGCAAACCGAAATTAAAGACTCACAGAAGAATTGTTTCTTTTAAGCATCTGAAAAAGATTCTTCTGGTTAAAAATTGGCATACAGGTAAAATTTGGACATTTAATCTTTTTAAACATGTTCCATAAAATCCAACATAATGCCATACACCCTCAAGATGGATTAAATGGAGGAAAGTCTGAGGCTGTTTTGTGCATATTTGGTGTATTTTCTCCTCTCCCAATTATAACTTACTGAACAAACATCATAACAATAATGAAAGAGTTTTCATGAATTTTTAAAGGAAAATTATATTGAAATAAAAAAGTAATTTAAGGTGGTTCCTTTTACTTTTTTCCCTAATCTTCAAAATATACACATTCTTTTTTTTTACTGGTGAAAATTAGGAACCCTCCCAGAACAGCATGCAAAGTCATATCCTTTAGTACTCTATTACCTAATAGAGAAAGCATAAAATCACAAATTATTATCATTTATAACTTTGAAATGGAGTTCTGAAATCGTTTTTTGTTTGTTTACACATTGTATCAAAAAGAAGTTTACAAGACCAAAATATGCAAACTAAAACCATAAAATTCTGAGAAGAAAAAGTAGGGACAATACTGTCAGGCTTAGCTTTCAACAATAGATTATCTAATAACAAGGTTATAAACAGCAAAAGACAAAATAAGAAAATGGGACTGCATAAAAATTAAAAACTTTCTTCATCAAAAGGCTTTTACCAAAGAAGTGAAAAGGCAAGCTACCAACTGGGAGAATATCTTTGGAAACTATGTATCTGATAAGAATCTAATAACTAAAATATATATAAAGCTTTGCTTTACGACAACAAAAGGACAACCCAGTCATAAATTGGCAAAGAACTTGAACAGACATTTCACTAAAGAGGACGTTCATATGGCCACCAAAAACATGAAAAGATGTTCATTGTCATTAGTCATCAGAGAGATGCAAATCATTTTACTCCCACTAGCATGGCGAAGATTATAAAAGAAAAAATAAATAACAAATGTTGGTGAAGATGTGGGTAAATTGGAATCCTTATCTATTGGTTGGAATGCAAAATGGTACAGTCATTGTGGAAAGCAGTATGATCCTCAAAAGCTAAAAACAGACCATATGACTCAGCAATTCCACTCCTAGTTGTATACCCAAAACTTGAAAGCAGAGACTCAAAAAGAGATGTGTATACCAATGTTCACTGTAGCACTATTAACAATAGCCAAAAGGTGGAAACAACCTAAATGGCCAACAACAGATGGATGGTATGTACATGTGATGGAATACTACTAAACCAATAGGAGAGATGAAGTATTGTACATGTTACATATCAGTAGAGGTTGAAGACATGCTGAGTGAAATAAGTCAATCACAATAGGACAGGTATTGTGTGATTTCACAAGAAGACAAGAAAAGGCAAATGGATAGGAACTAAATTTTAGTAGTGGTTACCAAGGGCAGGAGGGAGGGAAAACGAGTTAATGGTGATGGAAAAATTTCATTCATTAACGATGGGGTTGTACAGCCGATTATTTATAATTGCTATCAGTAAGTTGCCAAAAGTTGAATTGGCAAAAGTTGTGTGATAGATACATTTGTGAGGACCAAAAAAAAAAAAAAAAACTGCCAAGGCTGCTCATGTACAACTGAACACCTTGTGGGATTTGGTTCCTTGCTTTGGAGGTTTAGGGTCATGGTTTCATGATGCATTCCAGTTAATTGGCCTAATATTGTTTTTAATGATTCTGTTTTATCTTTTTGTTGTGTCATGGCTGGGGTCTTAAAAGCTTGTAAGCAGCCATCCAAGGTAAGGCAGTTGGTCTCTATTCACCTAGGGCAACAGAAGACTAAGGAGAGCCAGGAACAGGAGCAGGATAGAGAATGTGTGGCTAATTGCCACCAGGAACAACAACTTCCTTTGCCGTGAGATAAGAAATGGATGGTGCCTGACTACTGACTATGGAGTCTTTCATTAAAGACTCCATAGAGGAATCCTGATCAAAATGGGGAAAATTGTAAGAACAGAATTTCAAATTCTCACTCTAGACTTTCTGGAGCTGTGAAGGGTAGATGAACATCCATGAAGCTTTTGTCCTGAGATTATCTTTACAATCTTTAAGCCCAAAATGATTTCCCCTGAAATCATTTTAAAAATGAATAATAGTTTATATGAACTAGTAAAAACTGACTGGCTTGAGAACTATATGGGATCAAATTGATGACAGCAACTTGAAAGATCCTACAGGAACCTTAGGAGGAAGTGAGTTTATGTTAATGATGGAACAACTCAGAAAAGGAGGGTGAGAATGATCATACAACTCGAAGAATATCATCAGTGTCCTTAAATTGTACATGTAGAAACTGTTGAATTGATGTATGTTTTGCTGTGTGTATTTGCAACAACAAAAATAAGATTTAAAAAAATTTAGATCCTAGCTAAATTCTGTTGTTGATTAAAAATTATTTAAACACACAAATAGGAGACGAACATTATTTCTCTGAGTAACACTTGTTCAAATGGCAGTTCATGTGAATTATTTAACGTCAATTTTAGAAAATAAATGGAAACTCTGCTTATCCAAATTTAAAACCTAAACCTAAGTTTGTTTTAATGATTACGAAGACAATGACATGAACTTCCTTCAAGCCATCTCTTTCCTGTCTTGCATCTGTACAACTGATTTTTATAAAGTTGTAATACAGTACTTTAGATGTATTATCTCTTTTAGATTTCATCTTGTTCATACATACTGTTTCCATAGCAAGTGAAGATATTTCTGAGTCTGTTTTTGTAGGCTGATTATTCTTTCACAGGAGATACTCTGTTGTTGGAGGTTTGGTTGCTGTCTTCCTCACTCCCCAATGCCATTTCCAGAACATTATTTCTTTTTTTTAATTTTATTTTATTTAGATTTGGGTGAAGATTTACAGAGCAAATTCACTCTCGATACAGGAGTTCACATATACTTTGTCTCATGTCATTGACCACAATTTACCACAATGCAACAGCTCCCCTCCAATTTCCTCCCCAAGGTACCACTTCCCAGTGTCCATCCCTCCATACTCTCCTGCCCCCT
>NW_006921669.1:10720143-10727659 GCF_000298275.1 Orycteropus afer afer
GCTGTGGGTAACTGGCTGTGACCAAGCAGTGACCATAAGCTAGCCCCTTGTCAGTTGTACTATACTCCTGGGGATTCTGATCCTTCACATAAACTTATAGGACCATTGTCTGCCAACCCTATATATGATCCTGGATACACTTCCTCCTTCATAGACATAGTTAATCGTTTAGCCTGTCCACCATATATCCATCCATATATCCACAGAACATTATTTCTGCATCTACTTGTGGTAGCTCATGCTGTGTTGTAGACTTACCCACCCCCCCACCAAGTCATCCTGCTAACTCCTACTCCCTCTTTTTATTTAAACTTTCACCTGATTCCCAGGTATCCTATCTCAGCTGCCATCATCTTGGATGGTATCAGTGTTTATAAGGACCACTCAGCTACCACTCTGGCCTTGATCTCCACATTTGCAATCATCTTTTCTCCATTCTACATCTGCCACCTACTTCCATAATTATACCCTGGACTTTGTCATCACCTAAAGGTACTTACTTCCCTTTCAAAATCAATAAAGCATTCTGGTTCTCCCACTCTATTTCTTCAGTTTTCAGGTCCTTAAGTCCATTTCTGTCTGTCTGTCCATTAGCACTTGCCCATGCTTGTGTTCCTTTCCCTGTGTATCCTTAGATTTCATGTGATCAGCCCACTCTATCCCTTGACTCCTTTCTCCTTTCTTTGCAACCATCTGACAAGACTTCAACTCTGGGTAAATCAGCTCTTTCTGCTCCTGAGCCAGCCCTCAGGCAGTTCTGTTGTTGTTGTTGTTGTTATGTGCCGTCAAGTTGGACCCGACTCATAGCGACCCCTCCTTGGGTTTCTGAGGCAGTATCACCACGGAAGTAGATTGCCCCATCTTCCTTCTGAAGAGTGGCTGGTGGAGGAGGATCTAAACCAATAAAACCAAACACACTGTCGTCAAGTCAGACCCGACTTATAGTGACCTTTCCTTGGGTTTCCGAAGTGGTATCAGTATGGAAGTAGATTGCCCAACCTTCCTTTTGAGGAATGGCTGGTGGGTTTGAAGCCTTCTGGTTAGCAGTCAAATCCCTTAGGCACTATGTCACCACAGCTCCTGGGAGAGTCTAGATCCAGCATATATTCATACTTCAGCCTCAAGTAGGATCTCCACATGCTTGGAAATGTTGCTCCATTGCTCTCTCACACTCTGTGCAGTCATTATAGCAACTTTCACTCTTCTCATAGTCCCATGGGTTAACCTCAGGAGAGCACCTTGCCTTTTATTTCAAAGCCAAAGCAGAAACCACCCAACAAGAACTTTCCCATCTACAGATCTCCACCTTTGCTGGAGGACCCTTTACTTTCTGCTAGAGAAGTGCTTTTTCTCCTGACAAAGAATTCATCTACCTGTGCTTCAGATCCTTTCATTTCCTGAGTTGTTGTTATCAATGTTTAGTTACCAGAGTAAAGATCCTGTGGAAAGAAGTTGAAGGATAGAGAGGAAAGATAATCAATAGTTGAACTTCCCTGAGGAGGTAGGAGGGAGTTGGGATGCAGAATGTAAGGTAAGAATTAGCTTGAGACAAGAGGATGAATACTTCTGTTGTAAAAACTGAAAATAACAGATAACATTTAGTAAGCGGTTGGTTATGTTTGTTGTTTAATCATTTATAGCAATGATTGTGAGGATGTTGCAGGACTGGGCAATGTTCTGCTTTGTTGTGCATGCAGTCACTATAACAACAACATTATTTACTCTCTGACATACAAGCTTTTCCTTTCTGATTACCCCTTAGTCTAGCAGTTCTTTATACTGTAATCTTAAAAAAGCCTTTCATATTATGCAATGCTTTCTAAATTCTTTTATTTGGAACAAGTAGTCAGTTAATAGTTTAGGATATAGAGATCACCTGATTGAATTGATAACGAAGGAGGCAAAGACATTGAACAGATTTGTTGTTGTTGTTGTTGTTATGTGCCGTCGAGTCAACCCCGACTCATAGCGACCCCTCCTTGGGTTTCCGAGGCAGTATCACTACGGAAGTAGGATTGCCCAACCTTCCTTCCGAGGAGTGGCTGGTGGGTTTGAACCGCCAGCCTTCTGGTTAGCAGTCAAGTGCTTTAGCATAGTACCAGAGCTCCTTTGAACAGATTTAGTAGTTGGTTATTCCTGGGAGTGCTAACTTCAGAATTCCAAGTACCAGGTGTCATTGTGAAAAAAACAATTTAATGGTGACTTAATAAATAATACACAAAATTCTAAAGCATGACAAAAAGCAAGCTATGGAAGGATGCATAAAATAAGATACTTTAAAACATACTATGCTATAATTTTGAGAAATATATAAATAGTAGAAGTATAATGACATGCATGGGAACGATAAATACAAGATGTGATTATCTCTGATGGAGTAGAAGATAAATGCAATCAGGGAAGGGTATACAGGGCACTGGAGCTGCAGTGTTTTTTTCCTTAAAACTAGGGTGAGGACATAGCTGTTATGCTACTTTTCTCAGTCCAAGATTTTAAGCTGTGTCTTTTTCCAGTTTTTTTTCTTTACTACTATGAATAACAGATAAGTTATTCATTGCCTCCAGAGTAAATGTCATAAGTTCCCTATTGATTTAAAGATCATTTTTATAATATACTAAAAGAAGGGGATACCGCATGGTTTAAAATCAGGAAGGGAGTGTGTCAGGGTTGTATCCTTTCACCATACTTATTCGATCTGTGTGCTGAGCAAATAATCTGAGGAGCTGGACTATATGAAGAAGAGCATGGCATCAAGATTGGAGGAAGAGTCATTAACAACCTGCCATATGCAAATGACACAGCTTTGCTTGCTGGAGGGAAGATGAATCGAAGCACTTATTGATGAAGATTAAAGACTACAGTCTACAGTATGGACTACACCTCAACATAAAGAAAAGAAAAATCCTCAAAATTGGACCAAGTAGCATCATGATAAATGGAGAAAAGATTGAAGTTGTCAGGGAGTTCATATTTGTTCTACAGTCAACACCAATGGAAGCAGCCAAGAAATCAGATGATATATTGCACTGGGCAGATCTGCTGCAAAAGACCTCTTTCAAGTGATGAAGAGCAAAGATGTCTCTTTGAAAGACTAAGATGCACCTAACCCAAGCCGTGGTATTTTCAATCACCTCATATGCATGTGAGAGCTGGAGAATGAATAAGGAAGAATTGATGCTTTTGAGTTGTGGTGTTGACAAAGAATACTGAAAGTACCATGGACTACCAGAAGAACTGACAAATCTGTGCTGGGCAAAGTACAGCTGGAATACTCCTTGGAAGCGAGAATGGCCAGACTTCATCTCATCTGCTTTGTAATGTTGTCAGAAGGGACCTCAGAAACCCAAGGAGCGGTTGCTATGAGTCAAAATCGACTCAATAGCAGTGAGTTTTTTTACTCCAG
Organism: Orycteropus afer afer; assembly: GCF_000298275.1. NCBI lineage: Eukaryota > Metazoa > Chordata > Mammalia > Tubulidentata > Orycteropodidae > Orycteropus > Orycteropus afer. The sequence goes on from NW_006921669.1 coordinate 10,723,547, forward strand.
TCTTAAAATGTCTCTTTTATTTTATTTATTTTAAGAGCTTGTTTTACATTCAACATTAAGTGTTTTACATTCAACATTGGTTTCACTCCCCATTTACCATGTCCAACCCTAACCCAGTCTCCTCCCCTCCCTGCCCAGTAACCCTCCCCCTGTACCCCTCATATTTATGCACTCCTGTTTGTCCTGCATTTCCTCAGTTTGAATGTTGGTCCTCTGGTGTCCCGTGGTCTATTGCTCTAAGGGATGTATTACCATAGAGTATGTGGGTGGGTCATCCTGGATTGGGTGATCTGCATGTACATCTTGTTAACTCTTGGGCTGAGAGCCAGCCCCTGGGAGTGAATTTTATTCCAGGCACAGAATGTATTCCAGAGCCATAGTATTGGGGGCCTCATCAGACTCCCATCTGACCAGTAATTCTGGTCATTATTAAAATGTGTCTTTATCATAGTTTTAACATGTGAATTCCAGCTCTCCTGTTCCAGTTACTATGAATTTAGGAATGCAGCGTCTTCTAACATAACTCTCTTTATGTTTTCTTATATAAAGTTGCCTGTTATTCTGTTGTTGTTAGGTGCCAATGAGGTAATTCTGACTCATAGCAACCCTATGTGCAATATAATTAAACACGGGCCTGTCCTGCACCATCCTCACAATTCTTGCTATACTTGAGCCCATCATTGCAACCACTGTGTCAGTCCATCTCACTGAGGGTCTTCCCCTTAATCTCCAACCCTCTACCTACCAAGTATGATATCCTTCTCTAGGAACTGGTCCCTTCTGACAATAAGACCAAGGTAAGAGAGATGAAGTCTGGCCATTCTCATTTCTGAGGAGCATTTCAGCTGCGTTTCTTCCAGGATAGAAATGTTCATTCTTGTGGCAGTCCATGGTATTTTCAGTATTCTTCCCCAACACCATGATGCAAGGATATCAACTCCTTTGGTCTTTCTTATTCATTGTCCGGCTTTCACATGCATATAAGGCAACTGACAATACTGTGGCTTGGGTGAGGTGCACCTTAGTCTTCCAAGTGACATCTTTGCTCTTTAACACTTTAAAGAGGTCTTTTGCAGCAGATTTTCTAGTGCAATATGATGTCTTATTTCTTGATTGCTGCTTTCATAGGTGTTGATTGTAGATCCAAGCAAAATGAAATGTTTGACAACTTCAATCTTTTCTCCATTTATCATGGTGTTGCTTAATGGTACAGTTGTGAGGACTGGTATCCATACTGAGGACTCCAGTCTTTGATCTTCATCAGTAGGTGCTTCAAGTCATCGTCACTTTCATCAGGCAAGATTGTGTCATCTGCATGTCACAGGATGTTATCTAGTCTTCCTCCAATTCTGATGCTGTGTTCTTCATATTGTCCAGTTTTTCAGATTATTTGCTCAACATACAGATTATTCTGTTAGAGCATTTAATCAGCAAATGTCAGTTTCTCAAGACTGTTCTTAACAACAGCAATCACAACAAACAGGAGCTTTGCACTTTGCATATTCAGGCCAAAACTTTAAAAGCTTTGGTCATACTCAATTTTCAGATTGTTCTGGTAGAACAGAATATCTAAAGGCATAGAGACAGCCAGAGTAGTGAAGAATTACAAACCATGACTATGCTGGAAGCTGATCTAGTTGACCAGATCCATCAGCTCATTGGGAAAACTATACACTCAATTAAAAAAATCAAATATCCCAAGAGGATGAAACAGGGAAAGGAAGAAAGAATCTTTATTGCTGAGAGAAGCAGAATTAACCAGGAAGTTGGCACTGCTATCAATTAAAAATTTCCAAAACAGCAATATTTTCTGACAAAGCATAGCTGTTTGATTCTAGAATCTAACTTTAACGCCTCATGCAAATACTTTTTGCATCATTTCTGGTCAGAGGAGGGAGAGAGATGACAGGGAGAAAATTGAATTCCTGCAAATAGGAATCATCCATTCTTTTCTTTTAACGTTTGTAGCCCCTTGGGATCCCTGGATAGCTTGGGAGACAGAGTCGTTAGTTTCTGAGTTTTTATCATAAAATGTTCAACTACCATGGATATGGTAATGCCTCAATTCAAAACTGACTCAGAGAGGTATGTTCAGACATATATTCTAAGCCATAATATATGGACAGTATTTTCTAGTGTCATCCTGACCTCCACCTATCACTTTTGCATTACAAAATGATCAGGAAAAGGTTTCTGATGATAATTTGTTCTGTGAAGTCAGCTCATCTTTTGATCTTATCAGTATGTTCAAGGTTGTATTTGGACTCTTTACCTAAATTTTTACACATCATTGGATCTGGTTTTACAGGAATGTGAAAAATAGCATAAGAAATTAGTTGAGACAACAGAAAGAATAAAATACAGAAACCCATTCTACAAGTAGGTTGCTGTGAAAACTATTTCAGTTTTGAAGAGTTAACTTATGGAACTTGATGGATCCAAACGTTTTTCTTTTATAGCTTCAGTTCTGCTGAAATATGAAAGCTCTATATTCATAATACTAAGCTTTATCTAATTCTGCAACCTTAACTTACTGATATCCTCAACACTGTGAATCTTTCGGCACCTCTTCTTATTTGATGTATTATTTCTACTTTAGTTTTCCCAAACTCCAGACTTTCTTTGTTCTGGTTATTTCCCTTCCTTTCTAAGACATTATTATTATTATTATTATAAAATTTTTTATTGTGATTTGGGTGACAGTTTCACTTTCCATACAGCAGATCACATACACTTTGTCTCATGACATTGACTGCAATGTCCCACAATGCAACAGCTCTCCTCCCACTTCCTCCCCATAGTTACCTCTTCCCTGTATCCTTCCTTTCCATGCACTCCTGTCTCCCAAGCTGTCTCCCTGTGGGTACACAGCCCTTCTATTCTCCCATGATTGACCTCTCCAAAGAGTGTATCTATCTAATGTAAATGTTCAGCTCACACGCCTGTCTTGTTTGGCTGGAAGCCAAAAGACTGGGTTCAATTCCAGACCTGAAAGGCAGCTAGGGGCCATAATCTCAGTGGTTTCATCAGGCTTTATCAGAGCAACAAAACTGTGCTGCCCCCCTTTTTAAAATCATTTTGAGTTTTGTTCCACACTATTCTATCCAGGATAGATCCCCCTCTGAATGGTTGACAGTGGTAGCTGGGCACCATCTAGTTCTGATCTCATAGTCATACAGGCTGAGGATCCCCTGGGTATACCAGTCACTTGGACTAATTGTTTCCATGCATCTTTGGTTTTCTTCATTCTTCTTTGCTCTGGATGAGGAGACACCCATCATTGCGTCTAGATGGTTGCTTTTGTAAGCTTTTAAGATCCCAGTCACTACTTGCCAAAGTAGGATGTGGAACAATGTTTTGGGTGGTATGTTATGCCAATCGAGCTTGATGTCCCCTCCAACTATGGTCCCAAGCCCACAGGTCCAACTGCTCACTCCCTCTGGGTAGCTGGCTGTGGCCAAGAAGTAACTACAACCTTGTCCCTTGTCAGCTCTACTATATACCTGAGAATTCTTACAGAACATATCAATACACTTGTAGAAACGTTGTCTAGAAACCCTATACATGGTCTTGGGCACACTCCCTCCTACATCAACATACCTAATAGTTCAGCCTGTCCACTCACCTATCCATCCATATGTCAATGTTTGCCTTCACTGACAACACAGTACTTACGTGGAAAAGGGTTCATCTTTGTTGTCTGTACTTCCCATGCACCTATCTCTGTCTTTCTCTTCCTCAGTGCCACCATGTTGATCACTCACATTTGGTACATTGCCTTTCTCTTCACCCAAATCAATACTATCTCTTATCTATCTAACAGCGTTCCCTCCCCTCTCCTCCCACCCCTGGTAACCAACAATGAAAATTTCCTTCCGTAGATAAACCTTTCCTTGACTTTTTATAATAACAGACTAATACAATATTTCTTGTTTTGTGCTTGACTTATTTCACTGAGCATAATGTCCTCCCCATTCATCCATGTTGTGTGGTGTTTTGCAGATTCTACATTATTCTTTAGGGTTGCATAGTATTCCATTGTGTATATGTACAATAGTTTGATTATCCGTTCTTCTGTTGATGGGTCCTTAGGTTGTTTCCATCTTTTTGCTA
>NW_006921669.1:10735065-10735903 GCF_000298275.1 Orycteropus afer afer
AGGGTGAGTCAGGCTCTTCTTGGTGGTCATTTATCATTGGTCAGTTGGTAGAGAAGGAAGTGGTGGCTCTCACTCAGTAAGTGGAGCTGCATGAGATACAGGTGTGGTTGCATGATGTGGGTACGGTTGCTATATCCCACTCAGACAAAAAAAAAAAAAAAAACAAAAACCATGAAAAAAGTGAAAGCAAGTGGACAAAAAATGCACCATATAAACACACAGGAACAATCCCCAAAAAAAAAGAAAGAAAAAAAGAAAAAAGTCCCTATAATATCTGGAGGGAGCAATAAGAGAAAAGAGGTAAAGTAGGAGAATAATGAAGGAAAAAAAGGGAAAATTGCAAAAAGAAAAACAAGGAATGGAGCTAACCATGAAAAATGAGAACCAGGAACAAGGAAGAGAGAAAATGCTGAAAACTAGAACCTTTCCGCTCATTTGTGTCAGATGTCCTTGCGGTCCCCAGCAAGTGGAGCCTATTCTAGTTCACTAGAATGAGAGAACATGGTCACTTTAAGTATCCAAAATGTTCAAACTGCTTGTAAACATTCAAAATGGCTGCACCCTCCAGACCCCCAACATTTACAGCTCAGCTCGTCTTCCTCTTTGCTGCTTCATCTTTTACTCACCAGTGCAGTCCTCTGTGTAGCCCTTAGCTAGCAGGGCTGATTTTTTGGTTAACTCTTAGGTCCTAACACCACTTGGCAACATCCAAGCTGTCCATGTTGTCAGGATCTCTGACTGCTGTTCCATATATCTCCTTTTTTTATATTTTCATGCAGGTTCTTCTACTAGTTGGAGTTTAGTCTAGTTCTGTATCCTTCCTGTCAAAGCTCAGGGT
>NW_006921669.1:10737423-10738917 GCF_000298275.1 Orycteropus afer afer
GTTCGGTGTCCTCTCATTTCCCAGTGTTATCATGGTGGTCATATATCCTTCCCGTATATCCCTCCCCCTACCCATGTCAGAGTGTAAGCCCCAGCTAGCCCTAAATTAATCCCTCCCTTTCCCTCCTCTTTTCTTATATTTTAATCTTTCTGTAGTTATTGACTCTGGAACATTTTAGGTCCTGGTTAAATGAGAAAAATGTGGAAATAAAATATGAGAGGGTCAGAGAGAAAGTGGGAATAAAGAAAGATTAATAATACTGTTACCATTATTAGTAAATATAATAAAAACAAGCAGGGAGAACTCAAAGTGGATAATTAGCATAGAATTTTAGGAAAGAGGAGGTTATAGGTAATACCTGTCTTATAAATCTTTTGAACAGCTCTCTACTTTTTAGTTTTTGGTATACTGCATAGTTTTAATTTTTTCAGGTTATAGAAAAATATTCCAATTAAGTGTCAGTATGCCATTGACATCTCTTTTTAATTAGTTATTCTCCCTTTTAAGGTAGAGGGTATGAACTCGGTGGTAATTTTGGTAATTTTAGGCCTTATTAGGTGATAGCTGGAAGAGAACACTGTAATTTCCAAGCCCTTAACATAAAGCTTTTCTGAATTTGAATGATTAATTTGTTTAAGTCTTATTTAAAGTTATTAAAATTTCTTTGGTAAGTAATATTCATTTTTGGGATTTGACACAGGCCTTTTACCGTAGATTAGTGGCAGAAACAGAATCAGAACTTCTGAGTTTTTCTTCTGAAAGGCATCATACCTGAAATACCTTACTGGATCAAACCAAAGTTTATTCAGCCCAGTGTTGGTCTCTAGAGCCTTTTTGTGGACACTTTTGGTTGGGGCTCTGGGGTTGCTTTTCACTTGGGGGTGGCTCTATTTTAAGGCCTGAGCTAGGCAGGTATGAGACTCGGGCTGCTTTTTGCTTGGGGGTAGCTCTGTTTTAAGGCCAGGGCCCGAGGTAAACAGGTGCAGGGCTTGGGGGCTGCTTGGGGGTGGCTCTATTTTAAGTCTGAGGCCCAAGGTAGGTGGGCACAGAGGGGTTAGGAACAACTAAAAGAGATTAACTTGTCTGTCAGTTTGTCATCCAGTAGTTGCTTACATGTTGCTGTGAGGCTGGAGGCTATGCCACTGGTGTTGCAGAATGCCAGCAGAGTTACCCATGGTAGACAGGCTTCATTGGAGCTTCTGGGCTAAGACATATTTGAAAGAAGGAAGAGGCCATCCAAGTTTCTCAAACAGTTGGCCAGTGAAAACCTTATGAATAGCAGTGAAGCATTGATATATTACTGGAAAATTATATAAATAGCCCTGAAACATCATCTGATATAGTCCCAGAAGATGAGCCCATCAGGTCAGAAGGCACTAAAAATTTGACTGGGGAAGAGCTGACACCTCAGAGTAGAGACCACCTTAATGATGTGGATAGAATCAAACTTTTGGGACCTACATTGGCTGATGTCAACCAAAAACCAGAAAAATC
>NW_006921669.1:10740248-10742253 GCF_000298275.1 Orycteropus afer afer
ATCCTCACAACTGGTCCAATAAACAGCTTCACGATAAATGGAGAAAAGATTGAAGTTGTTGAGGACTCCATATTACTTGGTTCTACTGTCAATACCAGTGAAAGCAGCAGTCAAGACATCAGATGACTGCATTGGGCAGATATGCTGCAAAAGACCTCTTTCAAATGCTGAAGAACAAAGATATTTCCTTGAAGACTAAGGTGCGTCTAACCCATGCCATGGTATTTTCAGTTGCCTCTTAGGCATGTGAGAGCTGGACAATGAATAAGGAAGACGGAAGAAGAGTTGATGCTTTTGAGTTGTGGTGTTGGAGAAGAATGGTAAGAGTACCATGGTCTACTAAAAGGACTAACAAATCTGTCCTGGAAGAAGTGCAGCCGGAATGCTGCTTGGAAGTGTGAATGGCCAGACTTTGTCTCACCTACTTTGGTCATGTTGGCAGAAAGAACCATTCCTTGGAGAAGTATATCATGATTGGTAAAGTGGAGGGTCAGCAAAGAAGGGAAATGTCCTCAATGAGATAGATTGACACAGTGGCTGCAGAGATGGCTCAGGTATAGCAAGAAATGCGAGACTGGCACAGGACCAGCAGTGTTTCGTTCTGCTGTGCATAGGGTTGCTATGAGTCAGAGTTGACTTGACGGCACCTAACAACAACAACAACAACAACCTGTTCACTGTCCACAAGAGCAACTATGAGAATTAGGTATTAGTGCAAGTTACCTTCGCTCAGTAACCGCTGATGGATCTAGTATTCAATAATTTTCAAAGTGTTCTTTAAATTTATATTCTTTCAACTTATACTATTATGAGACACTAATATTTTTAGCACCCAAATTACCTTTTTATTACTTTGAAATAGTTCTTCTATTTCTGTTTTAATGTCATGTTTTAGAAGAAAGGGAGTCAAAAGTCCTGGATTTTTGTCCTGGGTTTGCCTCTAATTAGTTATATAAACACTGTTAAGGCATTTAATCTCTCTGGGCCTCGTTTTATTCTCATTTATATAAGAAGTACTAAATAGCCCTCAAGCATTTCCTTACTCTAAATAACCGATAGAATTCATGATCATACTCTTGTTTGGCCTTGTTACCAATTTCTATTTGATTTTATAGATTTAGCCATTAGTTTTCTAAATTCTGTCTTATCTGACAATAAAATACTAACTGTCCCATTCCCTTTGCACTCAGTTTTAACATTATTTATCTCAGTTCCTTTGAGCATGTAAATTGCACATCTCAACTCTTTCTCAATAGATGCCTTTCTTCAGACACGGTTGATGAGAACAGCACCAAGTATCGTAGGTGTGAGTAGATGTGCTGTGAGCTTGTATAAATGTAAGATCATATTTTCTGTTTTATTTCTGCTGCTTGCTTTTAAATGTCAGTATTTCTAGGATTTTTTAGCCATAAAGCCATAACATTTCAGAATCTCTTTTTGGCATCCCTTTGCTTCTGGACTGGGCTATCCCTGAGCACTTTACTATTCACTGTCTTCCGGGACAGAGACTTCACAACCTGTCTCTCACCTTGAGGACATTCTTATAGCTAACATAAATCTTGCTTTCTACAGTTAAAGTTGAATTTCTTTTTTTCTTTTCTCGGTGGAGATGGGAACAGCCCGAATTGGAGGTGATGCTTCATTCTGAGGCCAGCACTGAGCACGGTGGGAAGATTATCTGCAGTGTAGCACCATTTTTGTTTTAGCTTTTATCTTACAGCTTCCTGATTTTCACTGCAATATTCATGGTCTAGGAGGTGCTATTCTTTAAGGCCCAAATGAAATAACAGTTGCATATCTATTATTAATGTTTATTGTATCTTATGCTATTTAGAATCAAATGAATTACTAAAATAAAAAATGAGTTTTCAAAACCCATTTGAGCTGAGTTGTCAGTGAAGGCAAATAGGGGTATATGGACGGATAGATAGGTGGACAGGCTAAACAATTAGGTATGTCTAAATGGGGAGTGTATCCAAGATCATATATAGGGTTGGCAGACAAT
>NW_006921669.1:10743023-10748205 GCF_000298275.1 Orycteropus afer afer
TGTAAATTTTGGTCAATGACATGAGACAAAGTATATGTGAACTGCTGTATGAAAAGTGAATTTACTCTGTAAATCTTCACCCAAATCAAAATAAAATTAAAAAACAAAACAAAACAAAAAAACATTTGAGGACTTAAGCAGATTTGTGTTTTGATCTGATATAATATATGGACTATAGTCATAGGACTGGGTTTTTGCCAGTGGGTTGTAGATTTTGTCTCATTTTAGTAGTCATGTATATTATTTATTTATCCATCCTTCCTTATGTTGTGAGAACGAAAGCCTATTATTTATAGCAAACTATCTTGAAGCATGTCTCAATGTGTGCAGTCAAAAAACAAGGTCCCTAGGTGCTACAAATGGTTTGTGTTTGTCGCCTAAAGGTTGGCTGTTTGAACCTACCCAGTGGTACCATGGAGGAAAGGCCTGGGGCTCTCTTGCATAAGACTGCAGTCCAGGAAACCCTGTGGGGCGGCTCTACTCCTAACCTGTGGGATTGCCATGAGTCAGAAGTGACTCAGCGGCAATCAATGGCAGTAGTCAAAAAACGAGGACAAAAGCTGAGAACTGTGCTAGGTATTAGAGTGGAAGAGGGAACGCGTTCTCTGCTCTTCAGCAGCTGTAGTCCTTCAGGGGAAAGAGATTATGAAATTATACTCATAAAGCACTTGTGAGATAGTAATACAGGAGAATGCATATAAAATAATATGTGTAAAGTGAATTTTACTTTGCATTTTAAAGATTAATACAGAAAATATTTGATACCGTACATATCTGGTCTTTTAACAAAGATACCCTAAAATATTTCATTCTTACTTCTGTTTTTTTTTCCACTTTGAAGGTTCAACAGTTTTCTGAAAAATCCTTCCTCTTGCAACTTTTGAAAACTCATGAAAATGCATTAGAAAGACAGTGCAGTGAAATCACAGACCAAAGGAATATACTTCTTCAAACTTTTGTATGTCAACAGCCACTTAAAAAATCTGTTTTGTAAATTTTATCAAAAAAAATATTTAACTATACTTCTGTGTTATTATCCATATGCATATTGGCAGATAGTCTTGTTCAGATGTGGAAAAGTACTAAGATCCATTTGAAACCAGTCAATAGAGTAGTGTAGTTAGAATTCTATTTGCAAGGGTCCGATGTATGTCATTTATAAGTATAATAAGTTTAAAAGAAATGGTGGAACTGATTGGAGTCGCTCAGGCTTTGAGACCTTGGTTTCAATGCTTTTCAGACGGAGAGAGGTTTATACTTATGGCCTGTTTATGAGAGTGGGAGGAAGTACGGGGTTTGTTTTTTTATCTTAAGTCAGAGCACAGAAAGAATAATTTTGAATGATATGACCAGTTTCTGAATGTGGCTTATAATTAATTGACATTTTTAGAAACATTTAGTAATGCTTAGGTTCTTGCTTTAAGGTTTTGACTAATATTACTAGAGTAGACAAGCATTTTTGTGGTAATACCAAACCAAAACCAAACCCACTGCCGTCGAGTCCATTCTGACTCCTAGCGACCCCACTGGGGGTCTGTAAATCTTTGCAGAAGTAGATTGCCCCATCTTCCTTCCACAGAGCAGCTGGTAGGTTTGAACTTCCAACTTTCTGGTTAGCAGTCAAATGCCTTGGGCACTGTACCACCAGGAAGTATAATTAATGCTTTTGTTAATTCCAAATTAAACACAAAAAAACCCAAATTATTACATTTTAAATCACTAAAGAAAAATACTATTGTACCTAATACCTATATTTGACCTTTCATTTTTGTTTTTGAGGAGGCTACAAAGAAAAAAGTGGAAGAGGAGGAAGAAAAATTTATTAAGGAAATTACAGACTTCAATAATAAATATGAAATAACAAAGAAAAGAGAGCTTTTGATGAAAGAAAATGTCAAAATTGAAATATCTGACTTGGAAAACCAGGCAAACATTTTGAAAAATGGTATGATTACACCTAATTTATCTGGCATTAATGAGAAATAATTTCGTTTGAATCAACTAATATTCCAGAAATTTAACTTTTTTTCATAAACAAATTGATTTAATGCATAACTATTATTTTTATCTTAATTGTTCTAATGGATATGTATTCTTTTTTTGTGAACAGTCTCAAATTCTTCCAAAGTAAGTGTAACATGAGCATTTAGCCATTCATTTAGTAAACATCTATTGGCAATTTATGTGATAGGCACATCTGGGTCCTGGGAATATAAAAGTGAAAACTGGAGAAACGATAGGTATAAGTACATGTTCACAGTACAATGTGGTAGGAACACAAAATGAGAAGGGGGTGAATTCAAGAGAGGTTTAGGAAGAATCATAGGACTTTGTGACTGGTTAGTTGTAGATAGAAATAGAGAAAATCAAGGATTAATCTTAGTTTTTAAACTTCAGAGATTAATTAGAATGTTGGTACCAGGAAGAAAAGCAGTGCCACCAGATGTATTTGGATTATAGTCTTTCTAGGCAGAAAGGTTGAGTTTTGTTTCAGAGATGTTTAGTCAGCCATGTCTGTGGGACGTATGTGTGGAGATGCTTCATTGGTAGGTGGAAATTTGGTGGTGAAGCTGAAGAGGGACAGCAGGGATTAGATTTGGGAGTGATTGCAGAGGAGTTGGTGACATCATTCAGAGGGAACATATATATGAAATATGGAAGAGGACCAAAGACCAGTAACAGAAACCCGGGAAAGCACAGCAGGTGAGAGAAGGATGAGCTAGAGTCGTCAAAGAGGGAAGAGGAGGACTATCAGAGAGTAGTAGTTCGGAAAACAAAAGTTCAAAAGGTTTCCCTCAAATAAAGGGAATGAAAAATAGGATATTAATTGGGTAATCAGAAAGAACTATTGTGCTGTTCAAGAGTATTATCATGGAGCACAGTGGAAACAGAAGGTGGTGAGTAATGGAATGAGAGTGAATGGGAGCTGAGGAGGCGGAGAATGCAAATATCAATGATACTAAATGGAAAATGAGTGTTTAAGGGAAACCTTTCCAAAATGTAGTGTTACCTATATTATGCCCTTAGTAAATGGAGAATTAGAAACACATTCAACTTTTGTATTGACTCATAGCTGTCATTTTGAATAATTTATTGTTGTTCTTTAAGTATAACAATTACTATTGTAGGTAATTTTTATTAGATCTATACCATGTAACTGGTAGCATAGTGCCTAAGGCACTTGACTGCTAACCAGAAGGCTGGCGGTTCAAACCCACCAGCCACTCCTCGGAAGGAAGATGGGGCAATCTACTTCCGTAGTGATACTGCCTCGGAAACCCAAGGAGGGGTCGCTATGAGTTGGGTCTGACTCGACAGCACTTAACAGCAAACAACAACAATATCATATAACAAGCACCATCCTAAATGTTACAAATGCTGAAGTCACACTTACTGAATTTAAGTCTTGACTTTACCACTTAATAGCTGTGTTACTTTGAGCGTGATGCTTACTTTGCCTTTACCTTAGTTCCTCAGCTGTAAGAATGGAGAAATAATAATGATATTACAGGGAAATTATATTTAAGTTCTTAGATTGCTGCCTGACACATGATTTACTGTGTTGTGTGCCACTGAGTCCGTTCTGACTCATAGTGACACTATATGACAGAGTAGAACTGCCCCATGGGGTTTTCAAGGCTGTAACATTTACGGAAGCAGACTGCCACATCTTTCTCCCGTGGAGCAGCTGGTGGGTTTGAACCACCCAACCTTTTTGTTAACAGTGAAACTCTTTCACCACTGCACCACTATGGATTATTTATTTAATAACAGAGTATATAATACAAAATTAAATAGTTAACCTTAGGAAATACTCTAGAACTAACTTTACTTCAAAAGTCATGCATGGAAGTTCTGCTTCTGACACGGAGGAAAAAAAGAAAATGTCTAACAATCAGATACTCATACAAATAATGGCTGTACACTATGAACCAAAAACAAACAAACCAAAAAAACCACACTACCCGAAGGTTCTGCAAAATGAGTAAAGGCAGGTGGATTTGGAGGGAGTGTAACTTGGCATTCTGATAGCACAGTGACTAAGGCATCTGACTGCTAACCAGGAGGTTGGTGGTTCAAACCCACGAGCCACTCCATGGAAGCAAGGCTGGGCAGTCTACTTCTGTAAAGATTTACCGCTTCGTCAACCCAATGGGGTTTGGTGTGAGTTGGAATCAACTGGATGGTTTTTTTTTTTTTTTTTTTTTTTAATAACTTGGAGCAGGAAACTAGAAAGGAATGAATTCTGCATTTTTTGTGACATTGCCCTGAGGGCAGAGGCAGTCAAAGGGGTGGCTGTGAAGGAGTTGCTAGAACTCTAATAGAAAGCCCGGTCTTTCTTGCCATAGGTCTACAAGTAGAAGTTCTGGGCCATTGGGGTTCTAGGAGAATGAAGGGGAGGAGTACTCTGGAAAGGAGAGAGCAAGAGAAAGAGAATTCTGTGTTTAAACTTCCTCCAGCTCTCTGGCTCATGCCTGAACCATGCATGTGGAGAAAAAACTGAAACACTTTCCAGAACTGAGACCTGAGCTAATGCTCCCCATAGGTGTGAGAGTGCACAGTAGAAATTTTGTTATATAAAAAAGTAGGAATTAAAAAATAGAAAACAGAAGAAAAGAAATCAACTCTTTTCAGAGCAAATTAGCAGAATCTAAAGTCTCCACAACATGATACTTGCAATCTTTAGGATATAATCCAAAGTTACTTGACATATGAAGAACAAGGAACATGTGATTGTGTCTCAAAAGAAAATCATAAGATGGCAAGCCCAAGATTAACTTTAATTAAGTTAAAGTTATATGTTGTTGCTGTTATGTGCCGTCGAGTCAGCCCTGACTCATAGCGACCCCTCTTTGGGGTTCTGAAGCAGTATCACTACGAAAGTAGATTGGCCAACCTTCCTTATATAGAATGCATAAATTTCTTGGAGGACTTATCTATAGAAAGCTCACTCAAGAAAAAATAGATAGCCCAGTATTTATTAAGAAATTGAATTGGTAGTTAAAAATACTCTCTTGAAGAAAACTCCAGGGCCCAAATAGCTTCTTTGGTAAATTCTTAAAAAAAAAAAAAAAAAATTCAAGAAAGAATTAATACCAGTTCTTCACAAGTTGGTTCAGAAAAAAGAAGATGATGAATACGTCCCACCTCATTTTTTAAGAATATCCCTGGTATAAAACAA
>NW_006921669.1:10751620-10761387 GCF_000298275.1 Orycteropus afer afer
GAAAACACAACCCATCCATATGCTGCCTACAAGAGACACACCTTAGAGATAATGACAAAAACAGACTAAAAATCAAAGGTTGGAAAAAGATATATCAAGAAATGCGAGGTTGGTTTAAAAGTAATCACTGTAATATTTCATGTTAGCAGAACAAATAAGAAATTATAATTTTAATAAAAGTAGAAAAAGCATTTGGCTAAATCCAATATCCATACATACTCAAAATGCTCAGCAAATGAGGACTAGAAGGGAATATCCTCAATTTCATAAAAAGCCTGTCTGAAAAGCCTACATCTAACATCTGGTGAAATTTTGATTACTAACATCACCCTTGATAGTGAATTATTGGATACTTTCCCCGAAAGAATGAGAATAGGACAAGGATATTCATTATCACCACTTGCATTCAATATAGGTCTGGATGTCCTAGCCATCTGAGCCATTGCTAGGAATTATGGTCATGGGCAGCTTTCTTAAAGGGATGAGTCTTGAAGAATGAATCGGAGGTTGTTGTGGGAAGAAAAGAAAGATGGAATTCTAGATAGAGAAACCAGTATTAGCAATATTGTGGAGGCTTGTAGCCATTTGAGTACTAGGCAATGTCTTTTTAAACATGCTGAGTTAGGAAGGGTGGTATTTTTTTCTGATTGGGAAGCTTGTTTTGCTTAGTGTTAGGACTTTATTTTCAATTTTCCTTTGGTAGCTTAATAATCAGGTGCTTATTCTTTTTACTTAGTTGATGCACAATGACTGCTGGTCAGTTTACTAAAAAGCATTCGTAGGTGGTCAAAGGAAGAGGGTGGAGCTTAAAATCGACCATGTGCTACTTAAATTTTTCCTGTATAAGATAAAATTAGTAACAAGTGTTTCTTTGACATATTTGCTCTTGTATATAAGGCAAAGACTAAACACTTCACATAAGATCTTTCTTTGTTTCTAGAAATGAAGTCAATGGAACATGATAGTAGCCGATTAAATGAACTTCAAAAGCAAAAGAATGAATTAGTACAAGAATTATTTACTCTCCAGAGGCAACTTAAAGGTATTATCTTTATGAGTTAGTTTATTTTGCCGATGAAAATTGTTTTACCTACATAATAGGATAATATGCTTTCAAAATTTACTAACCATTTTGGACATAGTGCTATTATTTACAATCAGAAGAAACAGATAAAACACTAAATTGATCAGTGTTAGATCTGGTGTTTATAATGTCATAACTTTTGTTAAAATCACTAATATTGGGTTTTTATATGCTAGCATCAAAAATTAATGTTCTTATGAGTGAAAAAATCTATTTTTTATGCTTAGTTTCAAAAAATTGTAAGAATTTTCTTAATTCTTTAGTTTTTGAAGATAAAGAGGATGAAGCCATTTGTACTACCAAATTCCTGGAGGCAGAAAAAATTAAAATCAATGAAAAGCCTCAAAATGATGCTGAATGCTTAAGGTAAGGGTTTCCTTTTGTTCTTTGGTATAAAATCTGGTAATTTTTCCACTTATCAAATAGATTTCAGAATAAAGCTAACTGCATAGATTTTTTTATTTTTTAAAGTTCCAAATGAAGACATTATTTCTTTCTATGTGTGTTCTGAAACAAGCTAAGAAACAAGCACTTCACTGGTTGGAAAATGCTTCACATGAGTTTCATGATGCATCGGGTGGATAATATTAAAGTCAGTTTTATCTTTTCTTATACTGTGTGGCCAGTGTTATTCATACTGGAATAGATAAGACAAAGTACTGGTTCTTCAGCGCCCCCTTCTGTTATTTTTAACTCTTTTTGGAAATGACTAAAATGACTTCTAGTCTTTCTAGATACCATGAAACAAAAAAACAACCTAGTATTTTACTTGAAATTTGTTGTTCTGGTTATGTGCCTAAGAAAATAAAAAAGTATTTTCTTTGTGGCATATTTAGATGCTTTTGATGACTGATGTTTGAAATCATACTGACAGATACTGGAGGAAAAGGCCTCATGTTTATTAATTTGACTACTGTTTATTAATAATTCATTGTTATGTTTGTTGGTTTTGTTTTAAAGACATTCTTAGTACTTCCTAGCTTAATATAAGAAAAGAAACCTCATTGCTGAATCTATAAATAAACAGATGAAGCCTTCTTTAACATAAATCATACAGGAAGTATGTCCACTAGAGCTGAACAAATGCTTTATGTTAGCAGTGTGTTGCTGTAGGCCATAATTTTCATATATTGGGAGGAAATACTTGCAATTGAATTTTATTTTAAGTTTTATAAGCATAAAATATCAATATGTTGAGTGATATGTTTGATGCAGGAGTTTCTGTGAAGACAATCTACTCATTTATTTTTTTTACACTTTTAAAAATGGCAGTGCCCACTGGTATCATTATTAGTGTAAGGGCTTCCACCATGAACTATAGTTTTGTGAGTTTGTCACTCAGTCGTAGTAATTTGCTCTAGGTTCAAATGAAACACACAAAATATGTTAGAGAGTGCTTTTACTTTCACAAATGTTGGCAGAGGAAATTTGCATAGAAAGAATCATCAGTCCATGTACTTAGTCCATTCATTGCATTTTCACACTTAAAAATTAAATGCCAACACAGTATTTATCCAGCCCCACTTTAAACTCTTGGATATGTATAACTTAGTTTCCCTGTCAGTATGTTCCATAAAAGTTATTCCAAGTGTGAAGAGCTGAGTCAAACTGCTAAATGTAAAACTTTTAGGAAGAGAGCCATCAATCTTACAATTAATGCAATAACTAGAAACAGTGATGGCATCAGTTGATATGACAGTATCATAGAACATCATGAATTCCAATATCAAGTTGGTTTTATCCTTGAAGTTTGGACTAGAGTAGTCTTTTTCATCTGTATGTTCAAGTATATGCTGAAATATATAATAATTACATTTTTTTTAATTTTTCAGGGTTAACTCCTACTAATATGGATACTTGCATGGCAGAGTTTCTCAAACTCAGCACTATTGACATGTTGAGCCAGATAATCCCTTGTTATGGGGGGCTGTCCTATGCCTTGTAAGATGTTTAGCAGTGTCCCTGGCTTCTACCCACTAGATGCCAGTAGCACTTTCCTTCCCAGTTGTGACAACCAAATATGTCTCCAGACATTACCAAATGTGCTCTGGTTGGAGATGGGAGAGCTAACTTATAGAATGTATCTGTCATTAACACCTCAGCTAGGAGTTGTGTTAATGATTCATAAGAAACTTCCAGAAGGGTTGTAAAAGCATGACAGCTAGTTTTTTCATATAGTCTGAGGAGCACAGAAATAATAAAGCTCAGGGTCTTGAGAAGTGGGAAGCACAGTGGTGAAGATCGCAGACTCTTTTGAATCCCAGGTTTGGTACTTACTTGGTTAATGACCTTGAACAAGCCATTTAACTTGTCTGTGACTCAGTCCTGTAGGGTTGCTATGAGTTGGAATAGACTTAGTGGTGTTTATGCCTCAGTCTCCACATCTATAAAATGGAATTAACTATAGTATCCACTTCACAAGGTAGTGACATCACTAAAGGGGTAGGAGGGGGCTGTCAGAAGGGTGACACCAAAATGACCCCAGGGTTGGCAGCAGCAGAAATGGGTGGGTTAGCACCCAGGGGAAGGAGCCACTAAGGAAATGGCATCACTAGGGTTGGTGTCACCTGTCACCCAATGTAGTAACTTGTCAGCCTCCTCCCCACCCTGCCAGTCAGGATGTGGGCTGCTGGCCCTGGTTCCTGCCATTGGGAGGAGAGGAAGGCCAATTCAGATGTCATTTTCTGGGCATTGTACAGATTAGAAATGTATCAGACGTTCTAATTATTAGGCTCACAAATCTCACCATTCTTACCTGCCCTGATCCATCACCAAATGTTGTTGCTTTTACCTCCAAAATATTTCTTGAATCCTTTACTTCTCCATCTCCATTACTCCTACCCTACTTCTGGCCACCACCCTCTCTCATCTAGATGTCTCTTTTCTGATCTCTCTTTACCCACTCTTGTACCCTTTGAGCCATTGTAAATTGAATCATGTCATGCCCCTTAAAATCATTCAGTGACTTTGCCATGACCTTAGAATAAAACCTAAAGCCCTTACGGTGGCCTAAATGGCTCTTCATAATAAGGCCTTTGACCACCCTCCTGATGTTACCTTCAACCATGATCCCCTTCTCACTCTGCTCCCTCCAAGCTCTCTCCCTCCCACCTTAGAATCTTCACATATGCACTTTTTTCTCCTAAAATTATCTGTCTGATCTTTTACCTGCTGGAACATATCCCCTCCTTTGGGCCTCAGTGGAAATTTTTCCTCACAGAAGCTCTCCCTTACTCTCTGATCTGAATTTTGTAACTCTGTTATTTTCTCTAGTAGCAGCCTGTATTTTTCCCTTTATAGCATATATCCCATTTTGTAATTACATATTTGTATGCTTATTTTGTTAACATCTGTCTCCACTGTGTGATCTATAAGAGGAGTAAACTTGTCTATTTTGTCCACCATTGTATACTCATTATCTACTACTTTAGTAGACAGCTTGACTTGTGCCTAGATGTTGTGTAAACAAATGGAGGAAACAAACAGATATAATACATATATGAAGGCTCCCCACACTCTTCTTTTCTGTGTTTGTGATTCTGTTGTATCTGTAGTCACATCTTGTAATAGTCATCTGTGTGTCAGTCTGTCCTATGGAAGTGAGAGCTCCCGTCACTTCTTACTCACCTCTCAGTCTCTCCATCCAGCACAGTCAGGGCACGTCGTTTCTATTCAGTAAATACTTGTTCCAGTGGTTGGATCTACAAGTAATTGGATTTTTACTACAAAGAAGATAAAAGTTCTGTGTATATTTTCAATGGTACTTGAATATGGTATATTTATCTACTGGGATAACCCCATTTTGGAATGGAATGCTTCTTTTTCACTCCTTGATTTCTTCTTCCATGTGGAAAAATCTTTACTACTGTCAGTCTTTTTGCCTCCCTGCAAACACTCACTGTCTTATCCTAAAGTGGAGAGGAGTGACCCACTCCGTTTGGTGAGGGTGGAAGAGTCAACGAGGTGATGTGGAGTCTGGTCCTTCCTTTTTCCCTGTCTCTTTGGCAGTTGGCTGCCTCAGCTTGTGTTCCATTCTGCTCCTCCAT
This sequence comes from Orycteropus afer afer, assembly GCF_000298275.1. Lineage (NCBI taxonomy): Eukaryota > Metazoa > Chordata > Mammalia > Tubulidentata > Orycteropodidae > Orycteropus > Orycteropus afer. The sequence goes on from NW_006921669.1 coordinate 10,756,751, forward strand.
CCTTACATTTTATGGCGGTTGGATTCTATGGGAGAAAGCTTGTGAGGTCCAGTGCTGCCTTTAGTGCTGTTAGTTAACTTAGTCTCATTTCAGGGTGCAGTATTAGACAATCCCTTGCTTGCAGATATAAGCCACATTCGCCAATATCTCTCTGTCGTTGATAACAGATATAAACCGTATATTCCAGTATCTGCTGTATCAGTAATAAATATGATGTTTTGTCTACCTTCCTTCCTTCCTTATATCTTAATTGGGCAGAGGTCAGTCAGGATGGAAGTGTATTATATAATGACCCCCCTCAAACTCGCAATACCTGTCATTTTTATTACCCAACACCAGAGGATACAGTTCTTGAACATGGCTTCAATTTGTTCCAAACAGTAGTGTAACAGACAACTTTAAACATTCCCGACATTTTCTTTACCCACAGCTTCTTTCTACATTTCTTGTAACCAGTATTGGTGCTTGTTGTAGAGCACAAAGCTTGTTTCAGAGATCAAGCTGTGGAGTCAACAGCATGAGATTTTTACTCTGAACACTTGAAGTGTGGGTTTGTGAAGAGCATATTTGCAATTGAAACTGCATAAAAGTTAATATACACTTGCTGCTGAGAGATTCTTAATGCATTTATATGAAGTAGTAAATCAATGCTGTTGCCTTTTCAGTGAAAAGTCATCCCATTAAGTTGGTCACCGGGGTCACGTTGATGGTCCTTTGATTTATAACACAGCATAAGCACAAACACACACACACAGAAAACCAAACTCATAGCTGTCGAGTTGTTTGCGACTCATAGCGACCCCTCCTTGGGTTTCTTAGGAGATATCTCTACGGAAGTAGATTGCCCAGTCTTCCTTCCAAGGAGTGGCTTGTGGGTTTGAACTGCCAGGCTTCTGGTTAGCAGTCAAATGCCTTAGGCACTATGCCACCAGAGCTCCCAGTATAAGCACATTATGGTATTAAAATACTTTCAACCTCTCTAAAAGATACATAGATAAATATGTATATGTATGCATATATTATTTTACTAAATATGTATATATATTTTTAATTATGAGAGTAGACTCTGTTGATTGAATCACAATTCAAATAGAACAAAAATATAAAATATCACAGTCTCCCTTCTCATCACCTCATTCCCACACTCCAGATATAACCCTTGTTAAGATTTGAAGTGTATCCTTTCAGAATTTATATTTCTCTGTATGTGGGCACATGTGTTTTTTAAAAAATGATACTATGTGATCATACTTACTGGTGTCCAGCGTACTTCACCATTTGTCAGAATATTTTCTGTGCATAGTGTACATTATTTTTATTGCTGTTGGCCTATTTATGTAACCATTGTCCCAATGGTGAACATCTGGGACAGTCTCTGACTAGTCACAGTTACAGGCATTCTCATAAATACATCCTTAAGTAGCTGCGGGAGTGCTTCTGTAACATTCCTTAGAATAAGCATCTTTTTATCATTTAGTCGAGTAATAGGGGTTGTTACCTAGACTACATTTAGAAAATAGTCCACATTTACTTTGCAGTACTCTGTGTTGTCAACAACAGTGAACTTGAAGTGGACAGGTGCAACAGGTCTCAGTTCTAAAGCTTGTGAAAAAATAATAATCAAATAATTATATATCTGTACTCAACCCCTATCATCTCTGTCTCTTTTTTAATGGTTATAAAATATAAAAACCCTCATTTAATTCCAGGATCATTCTTAGCTATGTATTTTATTGAATATTTCTGTTGACTCTGCATCTTTCTGGTAAAACTTCATCATTTATTCACTAACAGAAGTTTCTCTACAGCATTGATTATGTTGCCTTCTAGCTAACAGAAATCTCTTGTTTTGTGAATTCTTGGCACATCTATAGTTATTAAAGCTTCTAAGTAATACAGGGAAAATTTTGATGATAGAATCAATGGAGTATTTTAAAAGTTTATTTTAATGTAAATGTGCCTATTTGACCCCTAGTTGAAATAATTTTTCTTATTGTAGAAGCTAAATACAATATTTCAGTGATAATTTTCCAAATTCATTAGTACCTTTGATAGCATAATATTGTTTATGAGTTTTTCTTTGTTTTCCTGTTTACTTTTATAAACAAACATCAAGGACTAAGAAAGGAAGGACAGAAAATATGTGGTAAAAAGAAATGCCTATCACAGCCCACCTAGGTTTTAGAGTAAGGAGACGCTGGCAGGACCCACTTTCTGCACCTCCTCCTTCTCAGCACTTGCCTCTGGTTCAGCCCAAAGTACCTGTGAAGGTTCTTGCCTACCAGCTGGTGGGTTAATAGCCAAGCACTTAACCACTGTGCCACCAGGGGTCCTGGTCTGGTCTGAGGAAGGCATAATTAGAAAATTGATATTTCTGCTTTTGCAATTCAACTTCCAAACCCACAATCAGAAATAAATTACATATGAAAGAAGACCATTTATATAACTTTAAAAACAGTAATTTTGTATTTAAATGGCATGAAAATAATTTCCATATAAATTAATATAAAGCAATAATATAAAAAATCAATCCATTGGAAAACTAGGGGAGAATTAAAGTGACTGCTTATTAAACCTTTGGAGTCACTAAGGAAACCAAAAAGGACAAGATTAATAGGTATAATATAAACTCAAAACTCACTGCCATCAAGTTGATTCCGACTCACAGTGACCTCCATAGGATTTCCAAGGCTGTAAGTCTTTAAGAAAGTGAACTGCTTCATTTTTCTTCCACAGAGCGCCTGGTGGGTTTGAACCACTGACCTTTAAGTTAGCAGCCAAATGCTTTAACCACTGTAGCACAGAGCTGTAATATATAAAATTTAAAGTTCTATATATTTAAAAAAGGAGCTCTGGTAGCATAGTGCCTAAGGCACTTGACTGCTAACCACAAGGCTAGTGGTTCAAACCCACCAGTCACTCCTTGGAAGGAAGATGGGGCAATCTACTTCCGTAGTGATACTGCCTCGGAAACCCAAGGAGGGGTCTCTATGAGTCGGGTCCGACTCAACGACACTGTATAACAGCAACAACAACAACATATATTTAAAAAAAAAAAATCAACACAGAATGGTCACCTGGGAGAAAATTATAGTAATTATAACAAAGAAGAGATAACAGTTTATTAAATAATCAGCTGATAGCAAACAATAGTAAACACTAAAATCAGTTTGTTGTTTATTCAACAAACATGTATAAAATGCCTACTTTGTGCCATCCACTCTGCTGGTTGCTGAGGATACCAAGATAAATAAAACAAAATTCTTGTTCTCAGGAAGCTTGTGATAATGGAAATACATATTGTGAAATATTTAAACAAAGAAATTACTAAAAAAGTAATGTAACTCATTTAACAAACACAGGAAGAACACTTCATTTATCCTGCTTGTCACTGAAATGCCAATTTAAAACTACTGAATATATTTTTTTCTATCAGATTTTGACTTTTTTAAATGCTCCTAATCAGAATTGGCAAGAGAGTAGTACAAGAGATGACTCATACCTTGCTGGAGCTGGTGTACGTTGCATGTATTTGGAATGCAGTCTGTTGTATATAAATTGTCAGTGTATTTAAAATGTTAATACCATTTGACCTAATAATTCCACTGATGAGGTCTATCCCAAGGGAAATAATTCTAAGTACAGAATAACTTTTATGCATAAAGACATTCATAGTAATATTATTTCTTTGGTAGGAAAAAAATAATAGAAATAACATAAATACCCTACCACAAATGAATGCTTAAGTTAACAGTGATGTAGCCACTTAGAGTGGTGTTAACTTAAGTTATATTTAATGTGACATGTGTAGTTTCAGGGGAGGGGTGGCAAATATACATCCTAGCATTAACCAAAAGAAAAAGGAGAAGGCAAAATTGTCTAGACTATCTAATCACAATAGTATGGAAACAAAAGACAGAAACGAAGTCCACCTAAATTTTAACAGTGTTTTGAGTTCAAGTAATAGGACTTTGGGTAAAATTTTGCCTTCTTTCTACATAAATAGTAATTCTATATACTTCTTTAAAATAGTGTTAATGCTTTTCTGTGGCACTACTTGGTAACTGGAAAAAATTTTGGAATGGTGCAGGTGGTGATAAAAATACATGGAATATATGTTTTGCTAGATAATTTGCAGTGTTGTCCATCCTGGTCATTATTTGATAGTCACAGAAAGGTGACAATAACCAATGTAAGTTGTCCTCATTTCTCCTGCAGTGGGTAGGGGAAGTCCTTCTTGACTCCAGTAGGTAATCAATCCATGCACTGAAGCATGAGATCCGCTTACCATTATATTGCTTTGCCTGGATGCAAATGTATTAATATTCATACCATTATCATCTAGCCTCTTTCAAAGCTAGCAATCTTTCCTTTAAGTGCAGATCTAAATTATACAGCTTGATTATATGCTGAATAGAGAAATACTTCCTATAATTTGCTCTAAATACCCCTGTAATTTTGGTAGTCTTTCATTTTTATCATTAACTAACAAAAAGGGCTATTCATAAGGTTTTCCCTGGCCAATTCTTTGAGAAGTAGACGGCCTCTTCCTTCTTCCTAGTCTGTCTCAGTCTATAAGCTGGGCTGTTACCTGTGCACCAGGTGCATCTCGTTGGGTTTTAAACACCAGAGGCTCA
>NW_006921669.1:10762992-10773915 GCF_000298275.1 Orycteropus afer afer
TTGGTCATATTGTAAGAAGGGACCATTCCCCAGAGAAGGATGTCATGCTTGGTAGGGTGGAGGGTCGACAAAAGAGGGGGAGGCCTTCAACAAGATGGATTGACATGGTGGCTGCGATGATGGGCTCAAGTATAGCAGGGATTGTGGGGCTGGCGCGGGATCGGTCAGTGTTTCGTTCTGCTGTGCATGGGGTTGCTATGAGTCGGAAACGACTCGACGGCACTTAACAACAACAACAAAAAAAAGGGAGAATGGTCACCACCCAGTTCTGATGCGCATGAAAGATTTCACAGAATTTGTGGTCCATCTGAACTGAAAATAGGAGGGACAAGTATTGTTGCTGGTGTGGTGGGAAGAAAAATCCTTGTCATTTTATTTGAAAAATAAGTATATGAAAATGAAGCCTAAGTATAAACATGGCAGCATCCCCAGTACATTGTAACTCTCTGTTTAATGTTCTACTTTCACTTGAAAAATATTTACTACATAGGTTTTTATGCTTGTGTAATCTGATGCTCAAAATAACTTGTTACACGTTTCCTAATTGAGCTTTTCTTCAGGATTCTTGTTTACTATTATGCCTAAAAATTCAGAACACAATGAATTTCACATATATAAAGGTATTGTTTTCCATACATCCCCATTATAAAGATTATGTTTTTTTCCCTGTTGTTGTTGTTAGGTGCCATCAGGTTGGCTCCAACTCATAGCACCCCTATGTACAACAGAATGAAACACTGCCCATTCTTGCACCATGCTTACGATCCTTGATATACTTGAGCTCATCGTTGTCGCCACTGTGTCTGTCCATCTTGTTGAGAGCCTTCTCCTTTTTCACTGACCCTCTACTTTACCAAGCATGATATCCTTCTCTAGGGAATGGTCCCTTCTGACAGCATAACCAAAGTATATGAGACAAGGTTTGGCCATTCTTGTTTCTAAGGAACATTACAACTACATTGCTTCCAAGATAGATTTGGTCATTCTTCTGGTAGTCCATGGTATTTTCAGTATTCTTCACAAACACCACTCTTCAAAAGCACTTGTATTTGAATTAAATTCTTCCCTATAGGTTCTTATAACAGCCATATGCCTACAAGGAAGACTAGTTAATACTACTATTATTCAAATTTATGCACCAACCATTAAAGCCAAAGATGAAGAAATTGAGGATTTTTACCAATTTCTGCAGTCTGAAATTGAGCAAACATGCAGTCAAGATGTATTGATAATTACTGGTGATTGGAATGAAAAAATTGGAAACAAAGAAGCATCAATAGTTGGAAAATATGGCATTAATGAAGGAAATGTCGCTGGAGACTACATGATAGAATTTTGCAAGACCAACAACTTATTCATTGCAAATACTTTTGTTCAACAACATAAACAGCAACTATACACATGGACCTCACCAGATGGAGTACACAGAAATCAAATCAACCACATCTGTGGGAAGAAGCAATGGACAATCTTAATATCATCAGTCAGAACAAGGCCAGGAGCTGACTGTGGAACAGACCATCAATTGTTCATATGCAATTTCAGGTTGAAACCGAAGAAAATTGAAACAAGTCCGCAAGAGCAAAATTATGACCTTAGTTATAAACCTCAAAATCACTGCCATTGATTTGATTCTGACTCATAGTGAGGCCCATTGGGTTTCCAAGGTTGTAAATCTTTACAGAAGCAAACTGCCCCATCTTTGTTCCATGGAGCAACTGTGGGTTCAAAGGAGTGGCCTTTTGGTTAGGAGCCAAAGACCTAACCACTACACCACCGGAGCTCCTGACTTTAATTACATTCCACTGAATTTAGAGACCATCTGAAGAACAGATTTGATGCATTTAACACCAATGACTGAACGCCAGATGAGTTGTGGGATGGCATCAAGAACATGAAGAAAGCAAAAGGTCATTAAGAAGATAGGAAAGGTAGAAAAGACCAAAATGGTTATCAGAGGAGATTCTGAAACGTGCTCTTAAATGGAAAGTAGCTAAAGCAAATGGAAAAAATGATAAAATAAAAACACCGAACAGAAGACTTCAAATGGAAGATCAGGAAGGCACAGTAAGGTATTATAATGAAATGTGTGAAGACCTGGAGTTGAAAAATCAAAGGGGAAGAACAAGCTCCACATTTCTTAAGCTGAAAAAAACTGAAGAAAAAATTCAAGTCTCAACTTGCAATATGGAAGGATTCTATGGACTTGAAGCACTTACTGATGATGAAGATTGAAGAATACAGTCTGCAGTATGGATTACACCTCAATACAAAGAAAATAAAAATGCTCACAGATGTACCTATTAGCAGCATCACTTAGATAAATGAAGAAAAGAATGAAGTCATCAAAGACTTCACATTGCTTGATTCTGCAATCAACGCCAATGAAAGCAGCAGTCAGGACATCAGACGACGTATAGCACTGGGCAAGTCGGCTGCAAAAGACCTCTTTCAAGTGCTGAGGAGCAAAGATGTCTCCTTGAGGACTAGGGTGCGCCTGACACAAACCATGATATTTTCAATCACCTCATATGCATGTGAGAGCTGGACAATGAATAGGGAAAACTGAAGAAGAATTGATGCTTTTGCATTGTAGTGTTGGCGAAGAACGCTGAAGTACCATGGACTTCTAAAAGAACTAACAGATCTGTCCTGGAAGAAGTGTAGCCCGAGTGCTCCTTGAAAGGGAGAATGAACAGACTTGGTCTCACCTACTTTGGTCTTGTTGTCATCCATTCCCTGGAGAAGGATATCGTGCTTGGTAAAGTGGAGGGTCAGTGAAAAAGGGGAAGCCTTCAACAAGATGGATAGACACTGGCTGCAACTATGGGCTCAAGTATCGCAAGAATTGTGAAGGTGGCACAGGACTGGGCAGTATTTCCTTCTGTTGTACATAGAGTTGCTATGGATTGGAGCTGACTTGATGGCACCTTACAATAACAACAACATGAACAAAATGTTGAGCAATGCAGGGAGCATCAAAAGAAGATGTAAGGAATACATAGAGTCACTGTACCAAAAAGAATTGATTGACATTCACCCATTTCAGGAGGTAGCATATGATCAAGAATCAATGATTTTGAAGGAAGATGTCCAAGTTGCACTGAAGAAATTGGTGAAAAAGAAGGGTCAGTGAATTGGTGGAATAACCATTGAGATGTTCAGCAAATGGATGCAGCGTTGGAGGTGCTCGCTGGTTTATGCCAAGAAATATGAAAGACAGCTATCTGGCCAACCTACAAGATTAGATCCATTTTTGTGCCCATCCCAAAGAAAAGTGATCCAATAGAATGAGGAAATTATCAAACAATATTATTTATGTCACATGCAAGTAAAACTTTGTTGCAGATAATTTTAAAATGGTTGCAGCAGTATATTGACAGGAAACTGCCAAAAATTCAAGCCAGATGCAGAAGAGAGCATGGAATGAGGGTTATCGTTGCTAATGCCGGCTGGGCCTTGGCTAGAAGTGGAGAGTACCAGGAGGATGTGTATCTGTGTTTTATTGACTATACAAAGGCATTCAGCTGTGTTTGTATCATAACAAATTATGGATAACATTGTGACAAAAGGTAATTCCAGAACACTTCATTGTGCTCATGAGGAACCTGTACATAGAACAACAGGCAGCCATTTGATTAGAACAAGGGGATACTGCATGGTTCCAAATTAGGAAAGGTGTATGTCAGGGTTGTATCCTTTCGCCATACTTCTTCAATCTGTATGCTGAGCAAATAATCTGAGAAGCTGGACTATATGAAGAAGAACATGGAACTAGGATTGGAGGAAGACTAACAGCCTGTGATATGCAGATGACACAACCTTGCTTGCTGAAAGTGAAGAGGACTTGAAACACTTAGTGATGAGAATCAAGGACTACAGCCTTTAGTATGGATTACACTTCAACACAAAGAACACAAAAAGCCCTGCAGTTGGACTAATAAGCAACATCACAATAAATGGAGAAAAGATTGAAGTTGTCAAGGATTTCATTTTACTTGGATCCACAGTCAGCACTCAAGGAAGCAGTCAAGAAATCAGATGTATTGTACTGGGCAAATCTGCTGCAAAAGACCTCTTTAAAATATTGAAGAGCAGAGATGTCACTTTGATGATTAAGGTGCACCTAACTCGAGCCATGGTATTTTCAGTCATCTCATATGCATTTGAAAGCTGAACAATGAATAAGGAAGACCGAAGAAGAATTGATGCATTTGAATTGGGGTATTGACGAAGAATATTGACAATACCATGGACTGCCAGAAGAGTGATCAAATCTGTGTTGGAAGAAATATAGCTGCATGGTCCTTACAAGGAGAAACTACAGCTGGAATTTCTTTAGAAGAGAGAATGGCCAGACCTTGTTCATCTCACATTCTTTCGTCATGTTGTCAGAAGGGACCAGTCCCTGGAGAAGGAAAGATACCATGCTTGATAAAGTAGAGGGTCAATGAAAAAGGAGAAGACCCTCAGTGAGATGGATTGACACAGTGGCTGTAATGATTGGCTCAAATGTAGCAAATATAGTGAGGATTCTGTGGGCAAAACATAGGTGCAGGACTCTCAGTGTTTCCTTCTGTTGTAAAGATGGTCACTGAGTCAGAAATGACTCAATGGCACCTACCAACATTAACAACAATATATGTTCTTTAAAATATATATATATAATCTATGTATGTGTTTTGGGAGCTCTGGTAGCATAGTGGCTAAGGCACTTGATTGCTAACCAGAAGGCTGGTGGTTCAAACCCACCAGCCACTCCCCGGAAGGAAGATGGGGCAATCTACTTCCGTAGTGATACTGCCTTGGAAACCCAAGAAGGGGTCGCTATGAGTCGGGTCCGACTCGACGGCACATAACAACAATAGCAACATGTATGTGTTTAAAGTATAATAATATAATGAACACCTGTGAACCAAACTAGAACATTACCAGTAACTTGCATTAGCTATGGGCTCCTCCCTTGCCCCATACTCCCTTCTTGAACCTAGATATAATTACTATCCTACTCTGTGTTTCATTTCCTTGTTTGTGTGTATGAAATTACTCTTTTCATTCATTATTGCATAGAAGTAATTTTATTGCATTAGATGATTTATTTAAATTTTCATAACTTACATAATCACATACATATGATCCATTTATCATATATATGCATGTGCAAACAATATATTGGTAATTTTTATTTATTTGAGTTAAGTAAAAATATACTCTCAGGGACTTTTTTTTTTTTTTTCCCCCAACATTGTGTCTAAGATTCATCCAAATTGTTGAGCAAAGATGTGTGAATGTACCACAGTTTTTGCTTTTTTTTCCCCCTCTTTTGATGAACATTTGTGTTTCCAGGTTTTTGCTATCACAAACAGGGCCGCTGTGAACATATGGTGCTCATCTGTATTGCTGGTTCATAAGGCACATGAATGTTGAATTTTATAAGATAATGTCAAACTGTTTTCCAAAGTTATTAAACCAATTTATACTTCCATTAGCACATTATGAAAATTTCCATTGCTCTCCGTCTTCTTCAAAAATTTGTAATTTTAGACTTCTTCTTGTACTCATCACCCAACTTTAAATGTTAGCAATTCATTACTAATTTTGTTTCATCTACATCTCCACTCACCTTTCCCTTTCTGAATTCCTTTGAAGCAAATAATAGACATATATCATTACTTTATTATGTCCCTATAAATTAAGACCTATAGAAAAATAATCACAGTACAATTGTTGTTGTTGTTGTTAGGTGCCATCGAGTCGTCTCCAACTCATAGCGACCCTATGTACAGCAGAACGAAACACTGCCTGGTCCTGTGCCAGCCTCACCATCCTTGCTATACCTGAGCCCATCATTGCAGCCACTGTGTCAATCCATCTCATTGAGGCCTTCCCTTCTTCACTGACCCTCCACTTTATCAAGGATGATATCCTTTTCCTTCAGACAACATGACCAAAGTAGGTAAGACCGAGTCTGGCCACTTTCGCTTCCAAAGAGCATTCTGGCTGCACTTCATCCAGGACAGATTTGTTTAGCAGACCATGGTACTCTTAGCATTCTTTTCCAACACCACAACTCAAAAGCGTCAACTTTTCTTTAGTCTTCCTTATTCATTGTCCAGCTCTCACATGCATATGAGGTGATTGAAAATACCATGGCTTGGGTTAGGCACACCTTAATCTTCAAGGAGACATCTTTGCTCTTCAGCACTTGAAAGAGGTCTTTTGCAGCAGATTTGTCTAATGCAATACGCCTTCTGATGTCTTGACTGCTGCTTCCATTGATTTTGATTGCAGAACCAAGCATTGTGAAGTCTTGACAACTTCAATCTTTTCTCCATTTATTATGAGTCTGTTTATTGGACCAATTGTGAGGATTTTTGTTTTCTTTATATTGAGGTGTAATCCGTACTGCAGACCGTAGTCTTTAATCTTCATCAGTAAGTGCTTCAAGTCATTAACTATGGGCTAATGACTTTCATCAAGCAAAGTTGAGTCATCTGCATATCACAGGTTGTTAATGAGTCTTCCTCCAATCCTGATGCCATGTTCTTCTTCATACAATCCAGCTTTTCAGATTATTTGCTCAGCATACAAGTTGAATGATTATGGTGAAAGGGTACAACCTTGACACACTCCCTTCTTGATTTTGAACTATGCAGTATCTCCTTGTTCTGTTTGAACAATAGCCTCCTGGTCTATGTACACGTTCCTCATGGGTACAATCAAGTGTTCTGGAATTCCCATTTTTGTCAATGTTATCCATTTGTTATGATCCAACAATTGAATGCTTTTGCATAGTCAACAAAACATAAGTAAACATCTTTCTGGTATTCTTTGCTTTCAGCTAAGATCCATCTGACATCAGCAATGATATCCCTCGTTCCACATCCTCTTCTGAATCCAGCTTGCATTTCTGGAAGCTCTATCAATATACTGTTGTAACCATTTTTGAATTATCTTCAGTAAGATTTGAGTTGCATGAGGTATTCATATTTTTGATAATTTTCACTATCTGTGGGATCACCTTTCTTTGGAATGGGTACAAATAGATCTCTTCCAGTCAGTTGGCCAGGTAGCTGTCTTCCAAATCTCTTGGCATAGATGAGTGCGTGCTTCCAGAGGGGCATCAGTTTGTTGAAACATCTCAATGGGTATTCTGTCAATTACTGGAGCCTTGTTTTTTTGCCACTTCCTTCAGTGCAGCTTTGACTTCTTCCTTCAATACCATTGGTTCTCGATCATATGCCACCTCCTGAAATTGAGTTGGATCCGACTCCATGGCAGTGGTTGCATTTTGTTTTTTGAGATGGATGAACATTGACCAATTCTTTTTGATACAGTGACTCTGTGTATTCCTTCCATCTTCTTTTAATGTTTCCTGTATCATTCAATATTTTGCCCATAGAATCTTTTAATATTGCAACTCAGGCTTAAATTTTCTCCTTAGTTCTTTCAGCTTGAGAAATGTTGAGTGTGTTCTTCCCTTTTTGTTTTCTAACTCCAGGTCTTTGCACACTACATTATAGTAATTGGCTTTGGCTGCTCAAGCTGAAATATTCTTTTCAGCTCTTTTATCTTGTCATTTCTTCCATTTGCTTTAGCTCAGGGGCAGGTTTCAGAGTCTCTTCTGACATCCATTTTGGTTTTTTCTTCCTTTCTTGTCTTTTTAATGACCTCTTTAATGACCTCTTTCTTCACGGATGATGTTCTTGATGTCATCCCACAGTTCCTCTGGTTTTTGGTCATTGGTGTTCAGTGTATCAAATGTGTTCTTTAAATGGTCTCTAAATTCAAGAGGGATATTATCATGGTCATATTTTGGCTCTTGTGGACTTGTTTTAATTGTCTTTAACTTTAACTTGAATGTGCTTATGAGCAGTGGTGGTCTATTCTACAATCAGCTCTTGGCCTTGTTTTGGCCAAAGATACTGAACTTCTCCATAGCTTCTTGCCACAGATGTAGTCAATCTTATTCCTGTATATTCCATCTGGTGAAGTCCATGTGTATAGCCATCACTTACATTGTTGAAAAAAGGTACTTGCAATGAATAAGTCATTGGTCTTACAAAATTCTGTCATACCATCTCCAGTGTTAATTCTGTCACCAAGGCCGTATTTTCCAACTACCAGTAACTCTTCGTTGTTTCCAACGTTTGCATTCCAGTCACCAGTGATAATCAACACATCTTGATTGCATGTTCGGTCAATTTCAAACTGCAGAAGTTGGTAGAAATCTTTAGTTTCCTCATCTTTAGCCTTGGTGGTTGGTGCATAGATTTGGATAATAGTAGTATAAACTGGTCTTCCTTGTAGGTGTATGGATATTATCCAATCACTGACAGTGTTGTACTTCAGGACACATCTTGAAACAGTCTTTGTAATGATGAATGCCATGCCATTTTTGTTCAATTTGTCATCCTGGCATGGTAGATCATATGGTTGTCTGATTCAAAATGGCCCAAACCAGTCCATTTCAGCTCACTAATGCCTAGGATATCGATCTTTATGTGTTCCATTTCATTTTTGACAACTTCCAATTTTCTTAGATTCATACTTTGTACATTCCATGTTCTAGTTATTAATGGATGTTTGCAGCTGTTTCTAATCATTTTGAGTTGTGCCATGTCATCCAATGGAGTTCCTGAAAGTTTTACTGTATCCATGTCATTAAGGTCGTCTCTACTCTGAGGAGTCAGCTCCTCCCCAGTCAAAATCTGAGTGCCGTCCGACCTGATGGGCTCATCTTCTGGCACTATATCAGACAATGTTTCAGGGCTGTTCATAGTTTTCCAGTAACATGTCAGACAGTGTTTCACTGCTATTCATAAGGTTTTTACTGGCCAACTGTTTGAGAAGTGAATGGCCTCTTCCTTCTTCCAAGTCTGTCTTAGGCCAGAAACGCCACTGAAACCTGTCTACCATGGGTAACCCTGCTGCATTTTGCAACATCGGTGGCATAGCCTCTAGCCTCACAGCAACACGTTAGCCACCATAGGAGGACTAACTGACAGACAAGTTTGGCTCCTTTAGTTGTTCCCAACCCCTCTGCACCTGCCTACCTTGGGCACTAGCCTTAAAATACAGCAGCTCCTAAGAGAAAAGCAGCCCCCAAGCCCCAGGCCACCTACCTCTGTCCCTGACCTTACAGTAGAGCCACCCCCAAGTAAAAAACAGCCTCCAAACCCCGGGCCTGCCTAGCTCTGGCCCCAGCCTTAAAGTGAGCCTCCCTAAGTGGAAAGCAGCCCTGAGCCCTGGGCCCACCCACCTTGGACCTGGCCTTAATATAGAGCCATATCCAAGCAAAAAGCAGCCCTCGAGCCCCAGGCCCACCTACCTCTGGCCTTAGCCTTAAAATAGAGCCGCCCCCAAGCAAAAAGTAGCCCCGGAGCTCCGGGCCTACCTACCTCGGGCTGTGGGCTGAAAACAGAGCCTGACCCAAGAGAAAAGCAGCCCCCGAGCCATGGTCCCACCTACCTATGCCCTGGCATTAAAGCACAGTACAATTATTACACATGAAATAATTAACAGCCATGAACTAATGCCATCATGTATCCAGTGTTGTTGTTGTTGTTATGTGCCGTCGAGTTGGCCCCAACTCATAGCGACCCCTCCTTGGGTTTCTGAGGCAGTATCTCTATGGAAGATTACCCCATCTTCCTTGCAAGGAGTGGCTGGTGGGTTTGAACCACCAGCCTTCTGGTTAGCAGTCAAGTGCCTTAGCCGCTATGCTACCAGAGCTCCTCATCTATCCAGTAAGTGTTCAGATTTCCAATTATTCATAAATGTCATATTCTTTCTATGATTTGTTTATCTGAAAACACTAATAAAATGCACTGCGGTTGAGTCTAACCCGACTCATAGCGACCCCTCCTTGGGTTTCTGAGGTGGTATCACTAGGGAAGTAGATTGCCCAACCTTCCTTCTGAGGAGTGCCTGGTGGGTTTGAACCACCAGCATTCTGGTTAACAGTCAGATGCCTTAGTCCCACACTTAACAATTGATTGTCTTTTAAATCTCCCCCAGGCTTTCACTCTCGCATTTCTTTAACTTGTGATTTACTTGTTGAAAAAAATCAGGTTTTTTCTCCTTCAGAGTTTACCACCATTTGGGTGTATTGCCCTTTTAATGTCCATAAAATTATTAAGTATCTATTATTTATTGAGTTCAACTTATTTTTATGGAAATGTTTATCCAAAATTTTGTATAGTAGAAAATTATAGGGAATTGAAATTTTTTACTAAATTTCTTATTTTTAACTTGAAATTCTGATTATAGAAGTTGCAAACCTAGCACTGTCCATGTAATAAAAAAAAAAAAAAATACTATGAATCATGGGTTTCTGCTAAACTGATAGGTTGAATTTTTCTTTTAAAGCAGACTTAAGAAAGAATTAGAACTTTATAAAGAAGAGGACATGGAAAGTATTTACGAAGCTCTCCAAAGAGAAATAAAATTTTTGGAGTTGGTAAGCCATCATCAATCAATCATTTTACTTCAGTTCAGCATTATTTTACCCACTGGTAAGAATGGTTTTACTGGTATGCATAACATTGAACTACTTTTTTGTACTTCACATGGATTTGTATTAGATACAGGAAACAAAAGAGCAGCAAAAACAAAACATAGTGAAAATCTGTGAAGTGTTTTGCATTTCTGGAGAGTTAGATGCTACATAAACCAAAATGTATTTAGGAAGAATATGTTCAATTTCAAACAAGTTAAAAAAATTCAAATGTGACCTCCCAACATCGCCTTGCTGAAGCTGTTTTTAGAGCATTCATGCACTGAGGATTTTAACTATCATAATGCTTAAAAGCTTTTTGTTTTTGATGACATAATTATACTTTTATAATATTAGATCCTAATACTTTCTTATTACAGATTTTTTTTTTTTTTTAATTAGGATTTGGGTGAAGATTTACAGAG
>NW_006921669.1:10789420-10809582 GCF_000298275.1 Orycteropus afer afer
ATTATCTTCTGTGTCTGTGTTAATTGGTTTCCCTTTTCTTTGTTGAAGAGGGTCTGTGCAATCCTTCTGCCTAGTCCGCCATCTTGCCCCGCCTCCCTTATTACAGATTTTTATGATCTCAGAAAGTTTGGATTCAATTATTGGAAACTTATCTTCAGATTGTGTGGGAGCACTTTTCAATTGCTTTTAACCTCATACTTTGGTTGTTTATAAAATGAACAGAGTATTTGCTATGCTCTATTTTAATAGAAGGCATACAAACATTTAAAATATAGTTTTAATTTGATATATTGCATTTTGTCTGATGTTCATTTTCTGTAAATATTTTTTAGTTTAAAAATGCTCCAGTAGCTTATGTCAGGGTTTATGTTTTTTCAGAAAAAAACTTTCAAAAATCCAATTCAGAAATATCTAGAGATACTATTTGTTCTAAATTTATGTACATTTTATGTAATTATTTTATTAAGAATTTAGTTTTATCTATGAATAATTACTATATGTTTTCTTTTTAGACTTTGGCTCAGAAGGAACTTCAGGAAAATAATATGTAGAGAATTGATCAGCCATCTGAGAATTGAGCAAAGCATCTTGGAACCAAATCTTTGTGACAAATGTATAAATGATACCCATTACAACAGGTTCTGTGTAAATGCATGATCCAGATGTTCAAAGATACTGTTGCTATCTAGAATTGTTTTTATTAGCACTTCAAAAGATTATTTTATTTTTGCTTCTGTTATATACTGAATCTTTAAGGATTCTTGCATGCTTTGCTTTTGTTTTTAAAAAAGAGAAAGGGTAAGAAGTAGATACTGTGTTTCTGGGCTTCTTACACCCCTGTGACCCTTAAGATCTATGCTTTCTGATACATACATTCCATTCTTTGCTGCAGCTTATCTTGGGTCAAATCACACACACATAGGTAGAAATGCTCCGATTATTGACCCACTTGTGTTGGGGCTATTTTCCCAACAAGGGATGTACTTTCATTTGAATCCTTCTCCAATCGTAAGATGTCTGTTGACAGAAGTCCTCTGAGGCCGTTCCCTGTAAAAGCTAGTTTCCCCCATTCTTCCCTAAAGGTCTCATCCAACTATAAAGTCTGGGTCATCTGCATCCACTCTGCAGAAGTTCATGCCTGCCCCTTTCTCTTTCTAATGCCAATGTTGTTTCCATTGAAATAAATTACTGCTTGGGGGGGTTCATATTCTTCTGATGGCCCTCAGAACTCATTTTAGCTGGTGACCTGTAACATAACTGAGGACAGGTTGGATCAAACTGGGTATTGCCTACAGTTTCCAACATCGTATGTCTTTCTGCTGTTAGTACTCCTGACTAGGCAGAAAGAAGGATTTTCAGTAATTTTTGAAAATTTGTTGAAACTCTTCAGTGACCTTCAAAGTCCTAGGTTGCAGGAGGTACAGGGAGGAGAACCACCCCCATTTGGGATAAATTTCACAGTCCTGAGTGAGAATGTTAGAAACATGTTTTCGTTTGTGGTTGTAGTTGGATTAGTTTATTAACATGCAGTGTGAGATGTTTGCTACTGTCTTATACTTATTGTCATTAGAGGACTTAGATGTAATTTTCAGAGCAAGTCTTATTTTAACAGCTTTTTGTACATGGTCTCCACACTTATTTTTTAAAAATTAGCAAAGTTGAAACACTCTTCTTTGGAATGTGTAGCAGTTACCATCTGTTTAAATAATTTGCATTCTTAGAAGTGATTTCTAGCTTGATTTTTAAAATATTTAAATTAATAGTAAATTATTTTTTCCTCAGAAAGAAACAAAAAGTAATGGTGCCAGGGAATTGCAGTCTATTTTATATGCAAATAGAGAGTGGGGAATGATTATTGGGATTAGCCACGACTTCAGTTCCATCTCATTCTAGTCCATTTATCTACTCACAGTCTAAGTTTTATGAATATCTATTATTATATGTGTATCATACCATTAATGTGCAGATTGGGTTTACACATAAGGCTGTTTTTCACTTACCAGTAATTTTTGTTCATTACTGGTTTTGTAGCTAAAATATTAATGTGAACTAGAGATCTACCCACTTATTTGCATAATGAACACACATGGCTTTCATGCAGAATAAACTCTTACTGATTAAACTGTTCCTTCACATGAGTTTGTTATATAGGATATCTAGGTTAAATATTGAGGTAATGGATTAGGAGTCATATAAAATTACTTGAGGGAAAACTGAGGGTTTAGTGTTTTCATTATTTCAAAGTGCTTTAAACTAATTTTCAAACAATTCAAATGAATGATTAGTTTAGCACAGCAAAGCACTACCCATGTGGTACCAATCAAAATAGCTGGGACTGTTAGAATCAATGTAATCAAAGGAACAAGCTCACCAAAGCAAGTGAAATACAACAATCAATAGAAATCACAGTGTATGAAGCTAAGCCATGCCATCAATATAAAACATCAGCAGTAGATTAGGTCCATTAGGTTTTGTTAAGAATTAGTAGTTAATAAAACTTTTATGTAAGAAAAGTAACTGAAATTATCTGGGTAAAAGTGTGTCTCATACTGAATTTAATTACTCTGAAAATAAGACTTTGGCTATACAAAAAGACAATATAAAAATTCTCATACACTAAGTACATTCATTAAATTTTCCACATATTCAGTTACAACTAAAGCTCAGACTAACCCAGAGTAACATAGACGCTGCTCTGAGCTTCATGGCATAACACCAGAATTCTTAATGTAAAGGAAGTTCTTTCAGAAGCAACCTTCTAGTTCTCAGCCTCCATTGAGGATAATATTAGAATATATAGGTAGTTTGCAGCATATTTTTCTTGCTGATTAATGGAGCTATTTGGTTGGAGAAAAAACAGCAACAAAATTGTAGAGCGTGACCACTTGGATTAGAAATTCCTTTCTTCCTTCCCTGGCCTAATTATTGAGATGGAAGAAAAAAGCAAAGCAAAGAAAAAGCTTTAAGGTATGTACTATCAGAAAGATTCCTATACTAGTTATTATTTTATCAATAGTACCGTTTCTTTTCTATAAAAGGGACAAAAATTGAGATGCATTTTGCCTGCCCACCTTTCTTCCCTTAGAATTTAAAACCCCATGATGAGCCCAAGATAAGATTGAGGTCATTATACTGTAAGGAATTAGAATCTAGAAATGTCCTAAAACAGAGTCAATTTGTTGTTGTTATATGCCGTCGAGTTGGACTTGACTCATAGCGACCCCTCCTTGGGTTTTCTAGGCAGTATCACTGTGGAAGTAGATTGCCCAACCTTCCTTCCGAGGAGTGGCAGGTGGGTTTGAACTGTCAGCCTTCTGGTTAGCAGTCAGGTGCCTTAGGCACTACGCTACCAGAGCTCCCTGAATCAATTTGGGATTGGTGATTTATTGTAGATGGAAATTATGCTGTGAAAATATCTTGAATCTCCTGCCACATGGGAGCTCTGGTATCATAGTGCCTAAGGCACTTGACTGCTAACCAGAAGGCTGGTGGTTCAAACCCACCAGCCACTCCTCGGAAGGAAGTTGGGGCAATCTACTTCCGTAGTGATACTGCCTCGGAAACCCAAGGAGGTGTCGCTGTGAGTCGGTTCCGACTTCACGGCACATAACAACAACGGCAACAGCCACAAGGGCAGTCAGTAATTCAGCTGGCTAGCTGCAGATGAACAGACAGCATATACTAGACAGACCCTGTTCTAAAGCTCCTGCCAAGGACACCATCTCTTTCTACTATGTATGATCCATCATACATAACTGTCACATTATTATGGGTAGATTATTTATTTGTAGTCCAGCTCTGGTGGCGTAGTGCCTAAGGCATTTGACTGCTAATGAGAAGGCTGGCAGTTCAAACCCACCAGCCACTCCTCGGAAGGAAGACTGGGCAATCTACTTCCGTAGAGATACAGTCTCAGAAACCCAAGGAGGGGTCGCTATGAGTCAGATTGACTCGACAGCAGTGAGTTTGGTATTTTTGGTTAGTCCAGACAATAACAATTCATAAATGATTAGGAATAAATATGAGCAGGTTTTAATTCTGAATCTACCAGCATAAGGTGTTCTGTCATTCAGATATTTATTTATAATGAAAAATTTTGAAATTTAAACTAGTTCAGTGTACTAAAAAAAGTATTTTAAGATTTGAAAGCCAATTTATTTTAGGTCGATATTGTTTCTTTTCACCCACTTTCTTTCCTTTGTCATCCTGAAAAATGTAAGTGAAACAAAGGTGGTTGCCTCTCAGAGTCTTTTTTTTTTCCAGGATGTGAACTGAAAATGAAAAATATTTCTTGTCATTAGCCTGAAGCAGGGATTAAGTCTTGGAGTTTTGTGGCCCCTTTATCTTAGAACAATAGTCTTTTGTTTTTTTAAAAGAAGAATGACAAGGATAAATTATTTTTGAAAATGTTTGAGGTAGAAAAATAGTTGCATTTGTGTTTTCTAAATATTATACTTTCAAGTTAAATTTTGCTTAGTGTCCTAATGGTCAAATAGTTGGATCAATGAAGAAGCTTTATTTTTAAATTTATTTTTAGTGATATTTGATAACAGAATAATACTGAGACTATATTGGCTAATATATCAAGGAAATCATGGAGAATGAGGATTGGTTTGTTGCTGTTCATTGTACTGAGGGTCCCGTTTATTAAACATAAGTATGGTATAATGCTTGTTGTAAGACCGTATTTTACTTTGATTGGAGGAAACAAAGAAAGCATAACAAGGAAAGCCAGGACTGATGGTAAAGTGCTGTCCCAGCTGTGCTATGAAACATGTCAAGAGCAAAACTGTCAAAACCGAATGCTTATTTAAACAGCTGCTTTTGATACATAGTAAATATATCTCCAAAAGGCAACAGAATTCAGATGTTTAGGAAAATAGAGTAAATGAAAATGTGATATTAATAGCAATGACTGATATCAGAGGTGTGATAGTGCCTGTGGCAGTTAGTTTTAACTTCCTGAATGATCTCTCACAGCTGGTGATGGAAACTGTGATGGTTAAAGAAGCTGCTCATTGGCGCCCCCTTCAGGTGGCAGCCAGGGCACGTGTCATACCGCTATACCCTAGATATGCCTCTGACTGATAGATGTAGCTGTGCCAAACAAGGCCCATGAAGTAGGAGAAAAAAATTAGTTTTTTCTTACAACCAGAAGAGCTATACTACTCTATTAATTTTGAGTTAATTATTTTCATTCAATCATAAGCCATATAACGTCTGTTTGGGCACCATCCAAGCACATATGTGTCAGTGGTCTCTTAAGATTATAAGAGTCCAGAAATCCAGATTGGAGAACGGGGTGTAGCCAGCAGCAGCTTCTTACACGCAACACATGCAGCTCTGTTGTGTACAGAGTGATCGTGCTGCCAGGTATGACAGTATAGCACATATGTAACCTGTGGTTCGATGGTCATAATAAATGCCTGTGCTGCTGATCTATGTATGCACTGTATGCAACGTCAGATAACCCAATAAGCAAGGTAAGCATGTGCTTACTTACTAATCTGCAGTGAACAATTGCACATTTTTTTTCACCACACCAAAGATTCTGCTTGTAGGTATAGCAGGCATCTGTCTCTATTCCAACCCCACCACAAACCTACAGGATCAAAGCCTCCTTTCACATGTACAAGCTCTGACAGGGATGGAGTACCCAGTAAGCATGGTGAGCAGGGCCTTATTTGTGCTTACTGGGTAATCCACCCCTGATTACTGTTCTATCACTATTTTAATGTGAACTTTCCCTGCTTTCAAATAACAGCATATGCTCTGACTCCTAGATGGCAGCGGCCAGTCTTCTGTATTGTGCGTCTCTTGAGTGTTATAGTGTTACATCTCTGCTTAATTTTCTTTGAAAAATATCACCTTGAAGTGCACCATGGCTCCCAAATGCAACAAAACCACTGCTAGTGATAACAGCAGCAAGAAACAAAGAGAAACATCTGTTTGGAAAGGAAGCAAAAAGTTATTAAACAGCACAAAGGTGGAAAATCGGTGAATGCTACTGTTCATGATTTAGGCAAGTTCACACAACATCCAGATCACATAACGTCTTGCACAGAGCGTGGCCTGGGCGCTCAGCAATGCGTGACTGTACTGCTAATACACTGTCATTCTAATTAGTTGATAAATACTATCTTGTTAAAATAAAATCCTCTTAATCTACATTTCATAATATTCACGTATAATTACTAGTTAATATTTCTGGATATGGCTTTGTGTTTGCTATGAGAAAGTATTTGCAAATTCAAACCACCATTAAATGGTGTGGTTGTTGAAAAAGTTTTTGTGGACTTTAGACAAAGTTCCTGATTGAGTGTGGGTGACATGGGGGCAACTCTGGTTAACGTCAGCTCTGAAATCTGCTATCAATTAAAATTTGAAAATACCCAGGTTATCTTTATAAAAGCATTTTTATCAAATAAAATCAGAGCTCTTTATTGAGATTCTAGCTGGAGATCAAGCATATATTCCAGGTTTTGCATGTGGAGCTAGATCTCGTTTGATGATCTGATTTCTTTGAGGTCACAGAGAGCAGCTCAAACCAAACCCACTGCCATCGAGTTGCTTCCGACTCATAGAAACACTATAGGATAGACTGGAACTGCCTCCAAAGCTGTAATGTTTATGGAGGCAGGCTGCCTCACGTTTCTCCTGTGGGGTGGCTGGTGGGTTGGAGTTGCTAGCCTTTGCTTTATTTAACCACAGCACCACCAGAGCTCCTTACAGAGAGCAAGGGCCTTTTTTATTTACGGTTTAATTGCTTGGGTTTTATGTTCTAACATATACTAAGATATATTCTTTTTTGAAAATTTACTTACGATAACATCTTCACAACAGGTAAATATTAGAAGATTGAGAAATTTTGGAATCATTTAAATCACCTTTTTTTTTTTAATACCAGTTGATCCAGCTTTATAACAATTTCTACAAATGCATTTTTTTCAGTGCTACTCTGTGGTCATTGATATTTAGGGTGATAACCTGAGTGATAACATCTTCTTAAAATATAAAACAATAAGACATACTCATTCTTCATTACTTGCTAAGGCAGGAATGAGAAGTAACAGAAAACTTTCAGAAAGATCAACATGAATAAGAATTTCTGATTAACCTGAAGTTAGCACTCTTGCCCATTTCTTTCTTCCCCCCCTTCCATATTGCCTTCTATCCATTCTTTTATTCATCTATCCAGCCAGCCAGCCCTCCCGGCCCCTAACTACCTGGTCTCCAAACCTCTCAGACCACTTTCCTGCTTGCATACTCTTCTCCAGCCTCACTGGGCTTCCTTTTCCCGAAGTAGGCCAGTCGTGTTGCAGCTGTAGGATCATTGCACGGGCTGTGTTCCTTCAGCCTGAAAATGCTCCTTCTGTAGAGCCCCGCCTGGTCATGCAGGTGTCAAGTTGAAACATCACCTCCTCAGAGAAGCCTTCCTTTAAACAGTCAATCTAAAGTAGTCATATGGTCATGCTGTCACATACCACAGTTTACTTTTCTTCATAAAACTTACAATTTCTTATTCATTTGTTTTCATTTTCTGTTTACTAAAATAAGTTCCATGCAACCAGGGGCACCATTGGGAGCTCTGGTAGCATAGTGGCTAAGGCACTTGACTGCTAACCAGAAGGCTGGCGGTTTCAAACCCACCAGCCACTCTTCGGAAGGAAGATGGGGCAATCTACTTCCCTAGTGATACTGCCTCGGAAACCCAAGGAGGGGTCGTTATGAGTCAGAAGCGACTCGATGAAAAATAACAATAACAACAGAGGCACCAGTGATCATGGCCACCACTTTTCCTCAGAACCTATACTACTTCTGGAATATAGGAAATGTTCCATAAATGTGTGCTGAAATATGGGTTGAATTAACTTATTTCTTCAACCCGTATTTATTAATTAAGAATTTAAATCTGAATAAATTATTGATTATCTAGCTAATGCAGTTGGATTCATTGATTGTTGATTCTATTTGTTGGTTGAATTACCTGTCTTCCCATTTAGTCTTTCTGAGCCTCTGTGTACTGAACTGACACATGGTAGTAATAGTGTTTGCTCATTTCAGAATCTATCCATATAAATAAAAGCATTGACAAGAACCTATAAGAAAATTATGACTCTACCTCCCATCATGGAAAGTTTGTGGGTCTTTCCATAGTCACTTACAGCTTTCTGTTATCAAGCTGTTGATTGGCAGCTAATAGTTATGAACACTTACTTTCCACAAGCTGCTAGAATAGGAAGTGAAAATTGTAAGTTGCTGGCAAGCTATGAATGTACATTAAAGTAGCTTAAAAGCATTATTTCTCCATGGTAATAGAAAATTTAGAAATGAGTTTATTTCTGACTATGATTTATTCAATCTTCCTAGTCTGAAATACAAAGTTCAAGCAATCTTGTTTTTAATAGGCACCATATTTAGAAAAACGTATTGAGTGCCATCTGCTGGGTTGCTCTGGTACATCACTGAGTAAGATGTAACAAAAGTGGAGAGATTGATTAATGTTTACAAAACAAACAAACAAACCCAAACTCACTGCCCCTGGAGTACATTCTGCTTCATAGAAACCCCTCCTTGAGTTTCCCAGGCAGTATCTCTATACTCCTTCTGAGGAGTAGCTGATAGGTTCGAACTGCCAGCCTTCTGGTTAGCAGTCATATGCCTTAGGCACTATGCAAATTCTTATAAAAGACTCTTTCTCCCTCTGTCCCTTCCTCTCCCTCTTCTTCCCCTTCCTTCTTCCTCTTCCTTCTTCCCTTCCTCCCTCCATTTATATAGATAATGAATTTTAAATCTCTGCATATGATTTTCAATTTTTCAAATATAGTGGGAGCTCTGGTGGTGTAGTGCCTAAGGCATTTGACTGCTAACTAGAAGGCTGGCAGTTCAAACCCACCAGCCACTCCTCGGAAGGAAGATGGGGCAATCTACTTGCATAGTGATACTGCTTCGGAAACCCAAGGAGGGGTTGCTGTGAGTCGGATCCAACTCCATGACAATGCGTTGCGTTGCGTACTAATTTTAAAATTAATATCACATTCACCCAGCAGATTATAAAGTTTAAGGAATCTGAAATGAAATTTTAGTAATACTGCAGTAATGTGTCAGCTTTTGCTAACCTAAAAAGAACCTAATTTGTTTAATTAATACATGCCCTGGCTATTTGAATTAAAAATATTTAAGTATCAGACTTTCCTTTTGAGACCACTTACGTCTGTGGTATGGTTTAATTCAATGGTGCTTGAGGAGTTCTGAGTATTCCCTGAACCTTGAACATTTACTAATCCAGGATAATTTCTCCATCTCATTTACATATCTACTATTGATCCACCAATAGAATTTTGTGTATAGAGAGTGTTTTGGTGTTGGAGAGCCCAAATTCAGAATTCCATCCTTGACCTTTCATGCTAGGTGCTTTACATAAATCAGCTCTAGTCTTCGCCATTAGCCTAATAAATTGGAATGTTGACTGTTTTACAGCCAAGGAAACAGAGGCTGGGAGGCCAAGAAAATTCAGTGTCAGTGTCAGAGCAGAGATTTGAACCCAG
The DNA here is from genome assembly GCF_000298275.1 of Orycteropus afer afer. Classification (NCBI taxonomy): domain Eukaryota; kingdom Metazoa; phylum Chordata; class Mammalia; order Tubulidentata; family Orycteropodidae; genus Orycteropus; species Orycteropus afer. The sequence continues at coordinate 10,798,969 of NW_006921669.1, forward strand.
GGCTGCCTGAAGTCAGTGGTCCGGTAAATGCTGTATTTTCCCTTTAATAACACCTAGAGACTAATAGACTTCCATTTAGAAATGCAGCAAAGAGATTCCTTTCACAGATACAGCAGTTTGCTGGACACTATATAAACCTGTTTCCGTCAAGTTGATTTTGACTTATAGTCTCCCTGTAGGACAATGTAGAACTGTCCCATAGGGTTCCCAAGGGTTCACACCTTTATGGAAGCAGACTGCCACATCTTTGTCCCGGAGAGCAGCTGGGTTCAAACTGCTGACCTTTTGGTTAGCAGACAAGCACTTAACCACTGTACTACCTGGGCTCCTTGTAGCTACTTACGTTTTCAGATGCCTTCAAGTCAGTTTTGATTCATGGCGACCCCATGCACAACTGAATGAAACACTGCTTGGTCCAGCACCATTCTCACAATCATTGCTATATTTGAGCCCATTGTTGTAGTCACTGTATCAATCCATATCGTTGAATATCTTCCTCTTGTTCACCGATCCTCTACGAAGCATGATGTCCTTCTCCAGGGGCTGGCTCCTTCTGATAATATGTCTAAAGTACATGAGACAAAGTCTGGCCATCCTTGCTTCTAAGGAGCATTCTGGCTGCACCTCTTCCAAGACAAATTTGTTCATTTTTCTGGGAGTCCATGGTATTGTCAGTATTCTTTGCCAACACTGTAACTCAAATACATCAATTCTTCTTTGGTCTTCCTTATTCATTATATAGTTTTCACCTGCATATATGAGGTGATTGAAAATAGCATGGGTTGGGTCAGGTCACTTTAGTCCCAAAAGTGATATCTTTGCTTTTTAACACTTTAAAGAGGTCTTTTGCAGCAGATTTGCCCAATGCAACATGTCCTTTGATTTCTTGACTGCTGCTTCCATGGGCATAGATTGTGGATCCAAATAAAATCCTTGACAACTTCAATGCTTTCTTCATTTATCATGATGTTGATTTATTGGTCCAGTTGTGAGGATTTATGTTTTCCTTCTTTTGAGGTATAATAAATACTGAAGGCTGTAGACTTTGTTCTTCATCAGTAAGTGCTTCAAGTCCTCTTAAGAAACCAAACTCAACTGCCATCGAGTCAGGTCTGACTCATAGCGACCCCTCCTTGGTTTCCGAGGCAGTATCACTACTGATGTAGATTGCCCAACCTTCCTTCCAAGGAGTGGCAGGTGGGTTTGAACTGCCAGCCCTCTGGTTAGCAGTCACATGCCTAAGGCACTACGCCACCAGAGCACCTCAAGTTCTCTTAGCTTTCAGTAAAGGTTGTGTCATTTGCATATCGCAGGTTGTTAATGAGCCTTCCTCCAATCCTGATGCCATGTTCTTCTTTATCTAGTCCAGCTTCTTGGATTATTTACTCACAATACAGATTGAATAGTATGGTAAAAGGATACAACCCTGACACACATACCTTTCCTGACTTTAGACCACACAGTATCCCCTTGTTCTGTTTGAATGGCTGCCTCTTGGTCTATACACACATTCTGTGTGAGTCCAAGTAAGTGTTCTGGAATTCCCATTCTTCAAAATGATATCCATAATTTGTTATGATCCACACAGTCAAATGCCTTTGCATAGTCATTAAAACACAGGGAAATATCTTTCTGGTATTCTCTGCTTTCGGCCAGGATCCATCTGATATTCCTCTTTGTCAATGATATCCCTTGTTCTACATCCTCTTCTGAATCTGTCCTTAATTTCTGGCAGCTTCCTGTCATCCACAGGGAACTGATAGATACTGGGGATATGTAAATGGTCTCTTCCCCAGTGGAGGCTTCTTTTACGCCTTCTCATCAAGGAACTCTGGTAGCATAGTGCCTAAGGCATTTGACTGCTAACTGGAAGGCTGGCAGTTCAAACCCACCAGCCACTCCTCGGAAGGAAGACTGGGCAATCTACTTCTGTAGTGATACTGCCTCGGAAAGCCAAGGAGGGGTCGCTATGAGTCAGGTCCGACCCAACGGCACATAACATCAAGTGTGGAGGTAAGTGGAATAGGAATACCCATTCCTTTCGGATTTTACCTTAAGTGTCCCTCTTTGCTAAGCGTCTCCTGATACTACAAGGCAAATTGAGCGCACCCGCTGTGTCCCACAGAGCTTTTTCGGAATGTGCATCATAGCATTACTCCACAGTGGTATATTTACTAGTCTCCTCTGGAGGTGAGCTACATGAAGACAAGAATTTTTATTCATTTGTCTTTGCATCTCCAGTCCATACCAAAGCACCTCCATACCAGATATCTACTAATAAGGGAAGACTTCATGCATGGGATTAACTTATACTTTGTATGTTTAATGGATTGATTGGCTTAAAACTACACACATTTATTATCTCACAGTTCTAGGAGCAGAAATCTGACATGGGTCTCACTGGGCTAAAGTCGAGCTGTCAGAATCACTGCATTCTTTTCTGGAGGCTTTAGAGGTGAATCAGTTTCCAGTTCATGGAGGCCATTTGCACTCCTCCTCCTATCGCCAAAGCCAGCAATGTCAGGCCAAGTCCTTCATATGCTACATCTCTCGGTTCTCCCTCTTCCTCACTGTTGTACTTAGAAGGACCCTTATGACTCCACTGGGCCATACATAGTCCGAGATCGTCTCCCGGTCTCGAGATGTGCTGATTAGCAACTGTCATTCCATCTGCAGCTTTAATTTGCCTTTGCCAAGTAACATAACACATTCATAAATTACAGAGATTAGAATGTGGACATCTTCAGGGAGGGAGGACTTCATTGTGCCTGCCATATCATAACATGTTCTCTCAAACAGGTTAGACTGGCTTCAAGCGTGCTGTACATTTTGTGTTCATGTTCTTGTAAAAACCTTCTGTGTGAAAAATTCAGTATTAGTTAATAATATTTTACCTTTCATCATTCTGTAGCCCATCTCCTATCCTGCAGTGGAGGGTAATGTGATATAATTGAGTGGTCCCTGCCCCCCACAGGAAACAGAACCCTGTGTTGCTATAACCGACATTTCATGGACAGTTTTAGCACTTTTTTCTCCTCTTCCATCTCCCTCTTCTCTTTCTCCTTCTCCCCCTTGGCCTTCTCCTTTGATTTGTCAAGATAGCTGCTTTTCCTTTCTGAGATTTTCCAAAACACTCTTTTATAGTTCTTTTTTTTTTTTTTTTTCCCTTTTACCTCCTATTTTTCTTGCCGACATTTATCTATTTTACCGCAATTTTTCCACTCGTGGGTAGTAAATAAAGCTGTGTTCCCTTGTTCTTTAGATTTAAAAACCTGATGATTACTCCCTAGCTGAATCTCCCGTGTCTGGTCAAAATCTCCAAATGGAAGTCTCCCTAAAGAACATGAAACTTAGAGTGAGCGGTGGAAGCCAAAACAAACATGTCCACCCTCAAAGTATCTCTTTGGAAAACCACCTTGTGGTCCAAATGTCTAGACCATGTTTTTATTTAGGAAGATCCTACCAGCAGTGTTAGGGAACAAGGCCTGGCCTGTGCACCTCGGAGGCTTTGCAACCTGCTGCTGATTCCCTGGCCGAAATCTACCCACTGACTCACCGTACATGTTTGTAATCATCTTGAGTAAGTTTGTTCTTGGGCACTTTTCACAGAGCTATTAACTATATTATAACAGTCCTCAATTTAATGAGTATTCTTGATATTTTGCTATATGGATCACATACACAGAAAAATAGTAAGATATGGTCCAAGTCTGTAAAAAGCTTAAGGTCAAGAAGTCTGTGTTGCATTACAAAATCAGCTTGGATTTTGAGTTCCTAATCAGTGTGTTTATTTGTTTTTACCTCACCTTATTCCAAGGTCGTCACATGGTAGCTTTAGAATGAGACCGACCTGCAGTTCTACTCTGAGTCTGCCCTTTCTGTGTGGCCTTGGGCAAGTTACATAACTTCTGAATTTCTGTTTCGTAACTGATAGTAAGAAAAGAAAACAATGCCCATTGTGTCAGGTAAAGACTCTATGAGACAGGATGCATAAAGAAGCTAGCACATTGCCTGACCACGTGCTCAGTCAGTCGTCGTCTTAATTGTTGTTGGGTATAGGAGGATATGGATAGAGTGTCTTAGCATGGTGCTAATGTTTATACTGTTGCCCTTCATGTACACATGTTCATGTACACAGGTGAACTTACTTGTTCATGTGCTTTGATTTCTTGCATGAGTCACCACAATTTCACACATGTGGTTTGTATCCCAGACCCTTGGCCCACTTGGCTGTGGTCAAGGTGCAGTCAGAAGCTGTGAAGAGGATTTCCCTGTGCAGACATAATTCACATCTTTTGCAGACTCTGAAACAGCTGAACTGACCAGGTTAGAGGAACTTCTGAGGATGGTTCAATTTGTTTTCAAGCTAACAATTTATATTCTAAGATCAGAGTGTCAGAACTTGGTGTGTTGTACACTGAAGACACTTTCAACTTCTAATTGAAGGTGGCAGATAAACAATGCTCTCTCCCCACACTCCACTAATACAATGATAAAATGATTTTTCTTTTAATACCTAAAGGACAAAGAGAAGGTGATGTGGAGGAGATGACAGCAATAGGACTGTGGAAGCCAGGACACAGATGGGTGAGTAGCAAACCTGAGAAAGCAGATCCCAAACTGGCAGAGGGAAGATGGCAGCCAAGTTGATTTGCCCGCACAGAATGCTCAGTGTGGATCCTTAGAATGTGAAATGTCACACTGGGTACCTCAATGCCAGAGACCCTCAGCTGTGGTCTGGACACCTCATCAAAGACACTTCAATCACTAGAGAAAGTCCAAGGTTTTAGAAGTCGCCTCCTAGGAACCAAAGACAAAGGCTAAATGCTTTGAGTAAAGTTAAATCTTTTACCCCATAGTTGCCTATATAGGATTAAGAATAAGAATACTTCTGGACTTCTCAACAGCAACACTTGATCAACCGATCCAATTCTTGGTTTACCAATTTGAAAAGGAATAATGAAAATCTCTTATTCTCCTATTGTTCTGTGGGAAGATAAATCTCAGGAACCTAGCTGTGCACCTGAATAGAAAGCAGTCACTCCAAACTAGAGCAGCCTCGTGAGAGATGTTCCCAAGAGGACTGGTGGGATACCTGCTGTGTTTGAACAGTTGGGATCGAGTTTTGGTGTAAATCAGTGACAGACACATAGAAAACTAAGCAAATGTTTAAAAACAACAATGACGATGCTGATCATTACCTCCAGGAAAAACAAAAAGTTGTGCAAGGTAGGAAAAGTAATCATAGTACAGACTTCTCAGCTGTATTTTCATAAGCAAAATAGTGTAAACACTGAATATTGTTCTAACTAAAAGTATGATAACACTATACTGAGAAGATGAGGGTACGTGAGAAAGTGTGATGGTGGCAGGGACCTTGATGTTCATTACTGCCAGATGTGTGTCGTTAATATGCAGATTAGTAGACTCTGTACTATCGCCGTAAATGGAAATAGGTAACAAGATAGCAAGTAAGGGAGGAGTGTGTGTAGTTGCCTCATATGTTTTGTACCATTATATGGTTGTTTTCAGTGGGAGGGCAAGTCCCAAGCCAGTTACTCTCTGTGGCTGGAAATAGGAGAATATAGACAGTTTGACTTTTAAAGCTACAACTTGGATAAAACTAAAAGCTGAAGAAAATACCTCCATTTGTTGCCTCTTTTGAGAAGAGTCTACAAGAGGAGAATGACCTCCTACAGGGAGAGGTGGTGCTATCCATTTTTGTATTCTGGGGCTCAGGTCTGACCCAGATCTAGGCCATAGTCAAGAATGATTATTTAAGTAAATGAACAAAGGAATGACTGAATGAATATTCAACTGTGCTAAAAATTTTGAAAAATTTCCTATCATGATATACTTTTTCTTTGAGCCCACCCCACCCCCAAAGTAAAGAATGGCTGACTGGGGGTCAGGTGTTGGGGTAACCATGGTAGGTGATGAAAGGGCTGGTCTAAGAAGCTTTCACCTGTTAGATAAGGAACAAAGAATTTTTTGTTGTTGTTGTTCCTCATAATATGGAGAGAGAAGAGAAACAGAGTCTCTGTTACCACTGCCATCGGTCTAGCAAGCTGTGGCCCTGGAATCTGGCCTGCATCTGGCCCCTGTAGCAACCAAAATATTTTTTGCTGCTTATTGAAAAAGGTGTACTGGAAATAAGACTGGTTATATTTGGAACCTAATCTAAACTAAGCTCATTTATTCATTTAAAACTGAACTAGATTTTGATTATGTTAGACAAATGAGGTTTTGTGTGTATAGAAAAGTTGCAACATAGAAATTGCACAAGATACATTGAGAAGACCTAATTGAATAAATTTTTAACTTGATGATGCAGAAAAGATAGTCATGTCATTCTAAAACTGGCAGTGCCCTGATCCTGATGCATGCAGTTTGAATATGGCGCAGATTATGCAAAATTTTTAGATATAAATTAAGACCAAGACTTGTTTCCCGGTGCTTGTCAAGAAGACTGACAGGATGGTTAGTTTAAGGATTGATTGTTAAAGGCTTATTGTTAAAAAAAAAACCTCACTGCTATAGCGTCAATCCTGATTCATAGTAACGCTATAGGACAGAGTAGAACTGTCCCATAGGGTTTCCAAGGCTGTAAATCTTTGTGGAAGCAGACTACCTCATCTCTCTCCCACAGAGTGACGGGTGGATTTGACCAGACAATCTTCTGGTTAGCAACCAAGTGCTTTAAACACTTCACCACTAGGGCTCCTAAGGCCTAATATAGATAGAATCAGTAGTGTTGCTTTAAATCTTTTGGTTCAGGGCTTGAACAAAATACACATAGCCTTCTTTGGAAAAAAAAAAAAAAATGGACAAACCATTCCTTTAAAATGTACCATGATTCTGAAATCGAACTCACTCCCATGGCTTCCAGCCAGACAATGGACAGGCCTACAAGGGAGCTCTGGTAGCATAGTGCCCAAGGCACTTGACTGCTAAGCCAGAAGCCTGGCGGTTCAAACCCACCGCAATCTACTTTGTAGAGATACCGCCTCTGAAACGCAAGGAGGGGTCGCTATGAGTCAGGTCTGACTTGACAACACATAACAACAACAACAACAAGGTGAACATTTACAACAGGTAGGAACACTCCTTAGAACAATCAACCGTGGGAGATCAGAAGGGGAGGATTTGTACAGGGAGGCAACTCAGGGCAGGAATGCACAGGAAAGAAGGGTAACCACAGGGAGGAAGAGGGCTGTTCCATTGTGGGGATTGCAGTCAATGTCATGAAACAAAACGTGTGTGAACTGCTGAGTGTAAAATGAATTTCCTCTGTAAATTGTAAAAGAGAAGGACCCATGTGAGGCAAGAAGTGAGACCATGAGTATTCATGGCCTTGTACGGAAACAGTAAGCGTTGGCTGGGTCTTTGAATGTGTTTACAAACTATTTTCAGCAGTTTGGATTTTACCTTGAGGACAGTAGAAAAAGATTTTTTAATACGAAGACTAAAATGATCAAATTTCTGTTGTAGATCATTCTGATGACATCATCAGGGAAGAAAATGAAGAAACAAGACTAAAGGCTGAGACTGGAGGCTATTGTAGTAGTAGACCAAGTGAAAGATGATAGTGCCTTGGACCAGGTGATGATGTAGATGACTGGGAGAAGGAAGCAGATTTGGGGAAATTTTAAGCTCTGGAATTCAGAGGACTTCATGATAGATTGGATGGGAGAAGATGAAAGAAATAAATGAAGGAGGCAGAGGAATCAAACTTGCCATCCAGATTTCTGGCCCGAGCACTAGGTTGCACAGTTGTGCATTTCTTGAGCAGTGGAGCAGCAGCAGCAGGTTGAGGTGAGGTTAACGGAGAGCGATGAGTTCCCATTTGATTATGATGACTATTACGTGTTTTCAGGAGCAGTCCATAGGCAGCTGGATATATGACCTGCCACTAAAGAGAGAGAGCTATGTAGGAAATAAAGATTTCCTTGGTCAACATATAGATAATCATTAGAGACTTGAGAATGAGTGGAATGGCTTGGGGAGAGTGAGTGGACATAGAAAAGCCTTCTGTAAGTCCCCTGAAGAACTACCAAACTTTATGGGTTGAGGAGGAGGAGCCAGGAAAGAAAAATGAGGATTGCCCTAAGCAGTAGGAGAAAAAGCAAGTGAGTATAACACTGAAGAAGCCTAGGAATAGAACATTCAAGAAGGAATGGGTGACTGTTTCAAATGCTATCAGGAAAGGTAAGGATTCAATCATGTTTACAGTGCCTGGCACAATATCTTGATTTCTTGCATGCCTTATTTGTCAAATAATGTTTACTAAACATCAACAGTTACCAAACTCTCTGCTAGGTACTAAGAATATAAAAGTGAGTACAGACCTTTAGTAAGTGGTTAGTAGACGTTTGTTGAATAAATGAGTAATTGAATGAACTTTTCATTAAAAATATAGATGAGGCTGCTTGAAGATGGGATAAAACATATAAAAATATACTTCATGAGAAAGCTGACACTCACTCAGCTTTGTACTTTTCCCAGCCACTAAACAATCTCAGTGAAAGCAAACTGATTTCAGCTTAATTCATCAAGATCAAAGGAAGGTGTCAGTGTAGTGAAAGGACTCATTAATAGGGTGTGGAGAGGTCATTAGAATCTCTCACTTGAAAGGCTTTGTTTGCAAGGACAGTTGGCTCTCAGATCTCACATTCTCTTTTGGTTCCTGGGGACCTCGATCACTGTTTTCATGTAGGTTATATGGAACCTATAATTATTTCTTGAAAGTATCCAACTTGTCTAATGGCACTGTGGAAATTGTTTATGTCATTGAAGACTTTTGGATCAAGCCAAGCAAGATTGTTGTTACTCTTGTTAGTTGCCTTCGAGTTGATTCCAACCACAGTGACCCTGTGCAATCAAGATAGTCCACCCAAATCTTCCTTATGGCAGAAGGCGGACAGTACCTCAGCATTCTTTATACTGTCCAGGGCATGCTACTTCCCATCCAGGGGCATGAGAAGCGATTCCAAGGCTGGCTGACACCTGTTATACTGGGTTTCATTGTGTCTGAGGACATTTTTAACCAACTTGATATGATTAAAATTTATATAGCACTACCCCCAACCACTACCCCCAACCACAGCAGAATAAACATTCTTTACAAGTGCACACAGCTTGTTCACCACGTACACCAAGGTAGAGCATATGCCATGACTTGAAACAAGTCTTCATAAATATCAAATAATTGAAACCACACAGAGACTATTCTCTGAACACATTGGAAATAGATTAGAACTTAATAACTATAAAGTATCCAGAGAATCCCCAAATACTTTGAAATTTATCAATGTACTTCTAAATAATCCGTGAGTTGAAGAAGAAATCACAAGGAAATTAGAGAATAATTAAAACTAAATAACGAAAGTGCAACTAAACAAAAACACAGTTCCCTGCCATTGAGTCGAATCCAACTCATAGCAACCTCTCATTGGGTTTCCAAGACAGTATGACTACGGAAGTAGATTGCCCAACCTTCCTTCCCAGGAGTAGCTGGTGGGTTTGAACTGTCAGCCTCCTGGTTAGCAGTCAGGGGCCTTAGGCACTGTGCCACCAGAGCTCCTTTATACTTTATTTTATGTTAAATTTGCCTCAACATGAAATATTTTTAAAAGAGAAGACTAATGCTGCACTAAAGACAAACAAGAAAAAAGAAAAAAAAAGGAAGTGCTGAGACTTTTAAAGCTCTCAGTATTGAGTGGTAAGCCTGATAAGGTGCTAAGGCTGAGAAATATTTTCTCAGTAGTTCTGGAATTGTTGAATTTCTTGGGAAAACTTTTTTGTGGTCAGCCCCCAGAGCTGCTGGCTCATCTGCACACTGTGCTGTGCACTTGGAAGTTAATTCCAACGGCAGAGATAATCGTGGTACAGCTCCATAGTTCTTTGCAGAAACCCACTTTTAAAAAATGAGTAAAGGGTAGATACAGGCAGAACAGCCTTTGGAATGGGATGTTGTCTTGTGAGTTCTCCATAAGTGTGGGGGCAGCTGAAGCAGGGGTGAAGTATTGCCCCACTTGTACTCATTGGACAGAGTCTGGGTGTTGCTATGGAACATGTCAGGCTGTGGAGTGATGAGAACCTGGTGAGCCTTGGTGGCAGTCTTCTTCACATCACATGTTTGGTAATAATCTGTTCTCTCCATCATCCTTCAGCTCGACCATCTGCTGGCAGCAACCACGAAGGCAGTTCACGTAACTCCTCAGTTGACAGACTGTGGAACATCAGCTGAGATTCCTTCAGACTCAGTGGCAGAAACTCTCCTAGCTAGTAATCTGTCACTTGGAAACAACTGCAATAGAAAAATGATTGTACCATAGAGGTCTGTTTTTCTTGCTGGTGGCTCAGAGCCAAAGATCATTATTTTATTTTCCACACCTTTGGATTGCACTCCTGTAGGCAAATCTGTCCTAGAAGAAGTGCAGCCAGAATGCTCTTTGAAAGCGAGAATGGCCAGACTTTCTCTTGCCTACTTTGGTTATGTTGTCAGAAGGGGCCATTCCCTAGAGAAGGATGTCATGTTTGGTAAAGTGGAGGGACAATGAAAGAGGGGAAAGCCCTCAACGAGATGGATTGACACGGTGGTTCCAATGATGG
>NW_006921669.1:10811337-10830671 GCF_000298275.1 Orycteropus afer afer
ACTTGTAATCAATGTGCATTTTATAGATGCAATTATGAACACCACTCTAGAACTTTGGACTGTAAGATAGAATCAGGACTTCTTTTATCTGGTGCCATTTTGTAGGTGACATTGTCCTTGACGAATGGACATTTGTTCCCTCAGCACTGCCTGTCTGACTTCTTAATGTGAAGCAGAAGAACTTGTGGTTTGTGTTTGTAATGTTCTGGCACACATTCAGAACTCAGTGCCTGCTTGATATTCCAGAAAGTGTCTCTATACTGGTGAATTTAGTATCATGGAGCAACATTTTTCCAGTGGGCTATAAAATAATTCAACAGTAGTTCACATTTATTGAACAAAAACATGGTAAAAACTGAGTAGCTTGTAAGCACTAAATATGAGCACTTAGGCTCTTATTTGATTGGTCACTGGTGGCCTCTCAAAACAATCCTGTGACCTTAGATTGGAACCTTTTCAAAGTGACTTGACATAGCCCACTAAGAGCACTGCTTTTTCATTAACTTAATTATGTTTGCCATTTTTTTTTTTTCCTTAGAACAAAAGATACACTTTTTAGCTTCCAAGTAAATTGGTATAATGTCAGAATCTACATTGAATTATGCCGGTTCCTACTTATAGGCTCCCAGTGCCTCAGATTAATTTTAGGAAACCTGTCAATAACTTGCTGAAGTCATATTGCTTGAGTATTACCAGTTCACTGGACCTGGGTGCTTAGTGGTGTGACTTTTTCTCAAGATTCTTTTGGGGCGCCCCCGCCTGACTGTTGTCCTCTGTGAGATGGCTCTCTGCCCCTCTGTATTGTTTCCAGCTGCAGCACCCGCAGTGCTTGCTGATCAGTGCAGCAGCCCATGTGAGGAGGGATTCACTGTAGACTGACCCTCAAGAACAGTAGACACGGTTCATTCTTGGCCATTCCTGGGACTGTTTGTAATGTCTCCCTGTCCTGAGGTCTACGCCCTAGTCTAGACAACCTGAATAAGAAGACACTTAAAATCAAGATCGTCTGAATTTCCACATACAATCACCAACAGTTTTAAAATATCTGAAAATTTTTATGTGGTCTTCACCCTAAGAGGTGAACCTTAGGTGATTTCACTCAAAGTGGAACTTGCTGAGAAAATGTACACCCTATAACCTTGAGTTTGTGCAGGAAGCTTCAGATAGCAAAATCTTGCTGTATACAACACAGGAAACTGAAAGGAATAAAAATCCTGAGAACTGATCAGAATGGTCCTTAACATGCAGAATTTTGTTGAGTTCCTAGTCCCAAGGTGTTTGTGTTACTCTGTCCTATCATCGGTCATATACCAAACAGACATTATAGATCTCAATAGATGACTGCCAGTTTTAGGGTGGTTTTCATCAGTTATTTTCTGTACTTAACATAATCAATAATAATAATTTTTCTTCCTTCTTTAGGGGTTATCCTGCAGTAATTGTTGATGAGATGTTGTCTTCATTTTTTTCTTCTAAAGAGACTTATGGCCATGGCTACAATAAAATCTTAGTCATTAGTCTTTCATCAGGAGCTGTGGTAGCATAGTGCCTAAAGGCACTTGACTGCTAACCAGAAGGCTGGTGGTTCAAATCCACCAGCCACTCTTCAGAAGGAAGATGGAGCAATCTACTTCCATAGTGAAACTGCCTCAGAAACCCAAGGAGGGATAGCTATGAGTTGGGTCCGACTCGACGGCACATAACAACAACAACAGCCTTTCATCAACCCATTAATTCCTTTAGTGTTTTTCCTGAATTCTTCCTCCTAATTCCTTTGCACTGTGCTAAATACTGAGGGGGAAAAGACGAGTGAAACAGGGCCCCTGCCTTTGAAGAACTGACAGTCTCTTAGGAAAGATAGACTTGTGTACAGCCTTGGTTCCTACCCATTAGGAGCTGATAGCTGGGAGGAGGCAAGAACATGATACCATTTAAAAAAAAAAAAGACATTGGTGGAAATTGGTTTAATCCCTGCATTATGTAGCACCGTTTTTGTCACCTCACCCCCTTAATATAAGAAAAATGAGAATAAAATCTTTCTGGAAAACAGTTGCTCAGAGTCAGCTGTAGAGATGATATTATTTCCTAGAGTAATAGATTAGAGCTCTGGTGGCATAGTGCCTAAGGCATTTGACTGCTAACCAGAAGGCTGGCAGTTCAAACCCACCAGCCGCTCCTCGGAAGGAAGATTAGGTGATCTACTTCTGTAGGGATACCACCTCAGAAACTGAAGGAGGGGTTGCTATGAGTTGGATGCAACTGGACGGCAGGGAGTTTTTTTGAGAGTAATGGATGAGGGAAAAGAATGTTCCACTTTAGGTCCACACTTGAGTCTGAAAACCTAAGGGAGATTCCTGGAGATAGTTATTACAGTTCTGTTTAGCATTAAAGCAACCAGTTGTTTTCATCCTGTGTTTCTTACATGATGCTATCACTTTTGCTTGTTGTTGTTGTTATGTGTTGTCGAGTCGTACCTGACTCATAGCTACCCCTCCTTGGGTTTCTGAGGCGGTATCACTACAAAAGTAGATTGCCCTTACTTACACCTATATATAAATGGTGGGAGCTCTGGTGGTGTAGTGGGTATGGCATTTGGCTGCTAACCAGAAGGTTGGTGGCTCAAACCCACCACCTGCTCTGTGTGAGGAAGATGAGGCAATCTGCTTCTATCAAGATTTACAGCCTTGGAAACTCAATGGGGGTCACTGTCAGTTGGAATCCACTTGATGGCAGTGAGTTTATATAAATGGGTGTGGTGGTTAAATTTGTGTGTTAACTTGGCTGGGCCTGGTTGAGTGGCTGGACAGCTGAATGTAGTTATTCCCCATGGTGAGATTGATAATTAACTCCATGGTGTACTGTATTGGAGCAGCTGAGTAGATGCTTTGCATATATAGTCCACTTCCCGTATGTAAGAAACAGCTTATGGGAATGGTCTCTAGCTTTTGGCATGCTTGAACCCTATATGTAGTGGAGTCGTCGTTCAGCAGCCTGCCATGCTCTTCTGATCTTGGGTCTTTCAATGGACTTGAATTAATGGCCTGCCATGTAGTTTGGTAATATTGGAACTGTACCTTATTACTTGTCAACCTTGGGCTTGTCAGCCTCAGCTGAGTGAAGAAAAGCCTCTAGCTCCAGTGGGCCGGGAGCAGGAGGCAGAGCTGGACCCCAAGGTTGAGGGGCTTTCACCCAGCCCCTAGAGCCTGGCTTTTTGAAATTGGACTTAAAGCCTCCAAATTGTAAGAATAAACTCCTGTTAGTTAAGGCCACCCCATTTGTGGTACATGCCTGTCAGAGTGGCGCTAGGGAACCAGAACAATGGGCATCAGTACAAAAATGGGTAAAATAAAGTGGATGGTAATGGATCATCATCCACACCTACCATTTGTGAGAATTTACAGTTTGAAACATAATGCAGACATTTAAAATAATTTACTTCCACATGTGATTATTTATGACAAACATATATGTCTGGGTATATATGTTTTCTTTTTTTTAGTTTTATGTAGCTGTAAAAACAGAGGTTAGAAAAAGAGAAACTCATAGATTATATGACATAATATTTCTTTTCAAGAAAAATAAAGTAGAAAACTTAGCAACAGTAGCTAAGCAACACATTAAAGAGCACATTGACTTTGAGGAGAGAAACCTGTTCATTGTCGTGTGAAAGATTTATAGATTCTAGTGTCCTCTTACGGAAGTTCAGGGTGTTATGTGTGGATGATGCACTGCTGTTTTATTCATTTGATGCTTACTTTAAAAGCCTAGGTGTATTCACCAGGTTAATGAAAGAGAGAAAGATTCCATTAAAATAAAATATTTTAAGACATGTTCAGAAATAACCCTGTTTCTCTAGAGCAAAACATCCTGGAAGTACAAATTTTCACATTTTTAAAGCTTAGATTGACTGAGTTATTTTTATTTTCTTTATACAGCTAAAATTATATGACATCATTTTTTATTAAATGCATTAAAAGTATGAAATTAATTGAATATAAGATGATCAATTGAGAAAAACATGTGGAAATTACCTGCTTTATTTTTTTCCCCTAGAAACCCCTTGGATGAGTTTATTTTTATTTTCAAGATGAGAAATTTCATTACAGTGATTACTGTTTGCAAACAGTTCTGGTCTTATTTTGTTAAGCATATTGAATGGAATTCCTCATCACACTACTCAATAGGTATTGTTAAATATTCTGTAGTTTTTTAGAAATTTAAAAAGCTTATGCATGATATATATTCATTGTTCCATGTGATTCTTAAAAAAAAAAAAAAAATTTAAGTTGGTTCAATGGGTGATATTTTCTCCATTTTATGTATGAAAAAAACTGAGCAGTTAAGTGTATTGCCTGAGACCAGTTAGCTACTGAGTACTAGCCATTGAACCAAATCGTCTAGTTTAAGTACAAAGCTCTTATGACCATAAGATAATAGTATACAATTATTAACTTTATTATCTTTGGGTAAAATGAACTTAACACATGCTTATTGCCTATATTTTATTTGCATTTCAGACAGAAAAGAAGGAGAATCCCAGACTGGACTTTCAGATAGAAAAGAATGAGAATCCCAGACATTAACATGGAAACAATTTCTCTTTGTAAGTTACTTTCTCATTATTTTGAATAAACATTTTAGTGAGTTTTTTTTTTTAATGATTAATAGTAAAGGAAGAGAATTTCTATTACTTGGTATGAGAATTATTTTCATCTTTAAAAACTATTTTGATTCATCCATAGAGGCACTTTTGTAGATTTTAAGGAACCTTTTCAAATAGGGCAATTATTAAGTCAAAAAGGAAAATTTACAGCTATTTGTGCATTAATGTATCTAAAATACCTATTTTTTTAAGAGAGAACTACTGAGGATTTATATAAATGAAGTAAAGATAGTTTGAATTTGAGAATTAAAGCAAAATCTTGTGAGTTGTATATAGACTATCACTATTTTAAACACTTGAAATGGTAATGGCAGTTGATACAAGTAACTCTGATTCATAATGGTTTGTAAACACATTTTAAAAGCTGACTAGGTTAGCTGACATAGAGGGTCAGTGAGAAAGGGGAAATGAGATAGATTGACACAGTGGCTGCAACAATGGTCTCAGACATCGCAACGAGTGTAAGCATGGCTCAGGACTGGGCAGTGCTTCGTTCTGTTTGACATGGGGTCACTATCATGTGGAACTGACTCAAGGGCACCTCACAACAACAACAGGTCAGCTGACTGGTTGACTTAATTTTTAAATCAAGGTGGTGAATATAGTCCCAGAAAAGCAAAATTCAATGAAAATATCAGACACTTAAAACATAAAGGGACTGATCCCTTATGGGGTTAGTCCAGCTGCTGACCTTTCAGTCTGGCCTGTTGACACGTGTGTGTGTGTGTGTGTGTGTGTCGGGAGGGGTTTATATACTTAAATTAAGCCAATGATTTTTCAACTCCTCTTTAAAAAAATTAAAAATCTGTTCCATTATCATTTCACTAGAAACCACCAGCCACCTGATTTCTTTGGAGCAGGAGCAGCTCTCCCGCTGGTGGCCCTCACCACTGCTGTCAATGGTATCTCTAACACTGAAGCTGATTTCGTTGGCCATTTGTGTTTGCTTCTCTTGTTGTTGTGTGTCGTCGAGTCGGCCCCGACTCATAGCGACCCCTCCTTGGGTTTCCGAGGCAGTATCACTACGTAAGTAGGATTGCCCAACCTTCCTTCCAAGGAGTGGCTGGTGGGTTTGAACCGCCAGCCATCTGGTTAGCAGGCAAGTGTCTTAGCCACTGTGCTACCAGAGCTCCCTTGCTTCTCTTAGAGTATTGTTTTTCTGTACCCATACCTCCATTGAATGAATGAAAAAGAAGCTTTTGATTCAGAAACTGCAGAAGAGGTGATCTTTCTTTGTTGAATGAAGACTGTTTCTCCATGATTCAAATAAAAGATGCCTCTATTTAAAGAGTCACTACTTAGAAAGCCATTATGATAAAACATGTAAAATCTGTGACTGGTATATGGAGATGATGAGAGATAAAAAACTTAAACTGAAAAAAGAACTGAAATTTCAACAAGCAATTGTTTTTTGAATATGAATAAAATATGTGATGCTCCTACAAATGAAGTTACATATTAAGTGACAACATTGCCCAGGCAAGAAAAAGCTTTTATAAACAACAAGCTTCTAAAAGTGTATTCATATGACACAGTAGAAATTATGTGCCCTACACTGAGACAAATTCAGTTTTACTGGAAAAACTGTTGGCCAGCATATTGAAGATCTGTCTGAGCACTTACAGAAAATTGTATATAAACAAAGTGACATTGTTTGCAACATTTCATATTGTAGGTAATGAGCACCAGACATAAATAGTATCACCTAGTTAGCGATATTTATTATGCGGTATTGACAAAAACTTCCATGTGTTAGAAGATGAGAGACCATGATTGGAAGTCAGCAAATGACATTCTTTTTCTTTTTTTGTCAGTAAGAACATTTTTCAAAGTGTAACGTAGTTGGTCAAAATCAGTAAATGTGACTCGGCTCCTGCAATGAACAATGTTAATGTGAAAATTAAAATTCAAAGAGGCAACATTTTCCAAGAGACATAACATTTAGGTCTACTCATTACATTATTTGCCAGGAATTACTTTATGTCAAAGAATTTACTTAACATTGTGAGTTGGATAGGATATGATGGCCTGAACTATGGATGGTCCAAGGCTTGTCTTCATGAATTAGACGGTATGGCAGCCTGTTGCAGTATGTGAACTCGTGAAGCTGTGTGCTGCCAGATATTTTTGGCCACTTCCCTGTCATTCAAGGGAAGAACTCTATTCTGGGTTAACAGTGAAGACTGAATCAAAACAACTACACAGATGTATGGTTTGATTTGCTCACTTCAAGTGAAATTGTGTCCTTTAAGAAACTAATTTGGCAGGGAATAATCTGGCCCACTTTCCCACACTGAAATAACTTTCCTTAAACGAAAGTAACAGCCCAAATTATGTCTGCAAAAGTATAAAGTTGAAAACAGAATTCTAAAAAAGTTTCCTGATTTTGAACTTTATGGGCATAAACTCACTTAAGTTTTGCTTTCTAGTATGATATTGATAATGTGAATGAAGACCTACAAATTGTAGTTATTAAACTGAAAAACTCTAAGTGACTAAAAACTAAATACAATATTATTGGAGTCCCAGACTGAATACATATCTCTGGATATTATATAAAGAGAGTTTATCCTTGTTAAGTAACACCAGTGTTTCCAAACTGTGTTTTTAGATATGAAACTGAGTAAAACTAGTTCTCCTAGTTGGCAGATTTGTGGTTTAGTTTTGTATAGCCTGACAGGGATGTCTTATGTTAGGTTACAATGACAAGTCAAAGGAGCAACCAATTATGAAAGAAGTCTCCAGTAGTGAAGTATTTCTAATTTTCAATTTGTTGTTTTTATTTTAAAATGTCAAGTATCTGTAGTATCATATGTACCTGTTTGTGTTATGTTACATGCTCAGATCACTGCTCAGGAAATACAAAGCAAATAGGTCATTTTTCTGGCACTTCACTTCCTTTGTATCTAGTAAGCTACATTTATTTACATAAGTTATGTGAGTTTATTTACATAAGTAAATAAGTGACTGGCTGAGCCTGTAGGCATTTGAAGGAGTAGACTCAGCCTTGACCTACTTGGCTAGCTAATGGTCTATCATCTGTGGATGAAAGACTACGTTAAAAGAAAGAATCTGTATAGTGTCTGTAATCGGAGAGTCCAAAGGGTAAGAATTTGTCAGCATGCCCCCAGCACTGTAAAGGGGAAAATTTACAGACCAACGGCTTCAAGTACCAGTTCTCTTGGTAGATTTATCCTTATTATGGAGATAGATGCATCAGCATCTCCTAGATTGAAAATGGTGGCCATAAATACCATTCAGCTAGCTCTCCTTGATCAGATACTGTGTTCACCAGGAAAGAGAACATTGTTGGTCTGGCTTGGGAAAGAGACCATAATTACCAGGCACCAGACCATCTTGTCTCCTCAGATGTGAATTTTTTATGTATACATTGTTTGCTTTATTTTACGTAGCAGACCATTGATTGTTTGAATAAATCAGTGACTAGAAACTTAAAATCCATGGACAATCTGACAGAGTACGTTTCCACTGTAAACAGTGGACCAGCTCTGGGCCTGTTCTGATCCAGCCAAAGCCCTGTCCCAGGTGGCTCTACCTAGTACCCATCTGGTATTCCAGGAAGACCATGTCGGGTTTGCTTACTCATCCATTTTACAAATACTCCCTTATGTATTTATAACACTATGTGCAACTCAGTGTCTGGGAACACTATTGAGAGACGTCCTTATCACAAGAATTTAGAAATAAAATTACTCTTTAAAAACCCACATAAAATGGATGAATCTAAGCATTGATGGAGACAGAGAAATTTTGGAACTATTCCAAGTGCTAGTCAAAGTTGTTAGCATAGTTCCAGGAAAGAATGCTTCCCCTAATGCTTGCTTGCTTTCTTTTTTCAGTCTAATCCAGTGGCTTTACATCTTGAAAAACGTACCCAGTAGGCTGGCTAAATAGGAGTTTACTGCTAACAGAAGCCACATTAAGGTAGAGTGGGCCACCTGCAGAGTTCCCCACCAGTTCTTTAGCTACTAGCACTTGACTATGTAGTGCAAAGGCAAAGTGGTTAATGGCCCCAACAGGCTTTTCCACAATAAATTAATTACTATGGGTTTACATCCTTCTCAGAGGCAAATCGTCATTCTCTGACATGCACCCATTAATATAAATTATGGGACAAAGTATTTTAATTATATATCATGCCACATAAGACTTTATAACTTGTACCAAGTCTGTCAATATTGAAGTCAATAAAAGTTGAGTGACTGTGAAATAAGATTCTGAACAATTAATCTTAAAACTGAAATAGTATGAAGAGTGAATGGAAATTATAGATGTATATAAGTTTATTATATTAGCCCTCCCCTTTTTTGGTTTGTATTATATAAAATAATTAAGTTTTCCTTTAAAATATCCATCATGATTATATTGAAAAAAATGTTTGCATCTGCCTTGAAGAGATGGTTTTAAATATGCTCTATTGGCTTTTTCTGATTGAATTCTCAGGACATGTTTTAAGTAAATTAAGAATGATTGTTCTAAGAAGTAATGTTGCAACATGATAGTATATAATAGAGACATTTCTGCAGGAGAAAACATCTAAGTGAGATGTGAGTGGAACAGGAAAGCATATAAGCCTGGATTTTTAAAATCTTCGCTCTAGTGATGGTCTTAATAAAATCACAAAGCATTTGTTGGAACAGATCTCGAAGGTCATGTAGTTTTTACATCTTACCGGATGTATAAATCTGTCTTACGTCACCACAAATACTCATGCAGCCTCTCCTTGAACATCGCAATGACATTGGATTTATTATCTTGGATAAGGCATTTGGCTGCTAACCAGAAAGTCAGTGGTTCAAACCCACCAGTTGCTCTGTGGAAGGAAAGCGGGATGATCTGCTTTGGTAAAGATTTACAACCTCGGAAACCTAGTGGGAGTTGCTATGAGTTGGAATCAACTGATGGCAGTGAGTCTGGTTTTTTTGGTACTCAGTTCATAAATGTTGCCTGCTACCTAGCATAGTGCCTAAGGCACTTGACTGCTAACCAGAAGGCTGGTGGTTCAAACCCACCAGCCATTCCTCAGAAGGAAGATGGGGCAATGTACTTCCGTAGTGATACTGCCTCGGAAACCCAAGGAGCGGTCGCTATGAGTCGGGTCCGACTCAAAGGTGCATAACAACAACAACAAGCCTGGTTTCAAAGTTCTTTATGTAGGTGCCATAAGACTTCAACTAGATGGTAATCTTCTTGAGGGCAGAATCTAAATTTAAATCCCTAATGCCCTTTTTATAACCAGTGTCTTTTCCATAACAACATTCTCAAATATATTATTGAAGCAATCAATTAATGAGTTCCAATTTAGGGGCACTCAATTTATTAGAAAGAGAAGCCCTCGTGGTGCAGTGATTAAAATGCTTGACGGCTAACCAGAAGGTCACTGGTTTGAACCAGCCAGCTGCTCTTGGGAAAAAGATGTGGCAGTCTTATTAGAGGATTTCTTCTTACCTTGAACCCGTTATCTTCTGCCCATTGGTCCTTATCCCTTTCATAGGAGTCTCTCAGTCACAGGGTGGGGCTTCATCCACTTGTGATTGTTGCATTATCCCTTTTACATGAAAAGAAAAAGCTGATGTCAGTTCCTGTTTAAAAATAAATGGGGGGTGGTCCATTTCCTCATGCACCACATGGTCCCAGCTTTCACTGGATGTAAATCAGTCCTTTTACTCATCTAGACACACTTGATTCCGTGGTTATTTTAGTTCCATTCAAGGTATTCTCTATTCCTAAACTTGCCCAGTGATGTCCTGCTCTAAGACGGGAGGTCCTTTCCAGGTGGCACCAAGAGCTATCACCTGACTATGATAATAAACACTGAGTCAGCCTAGGTGGCAAGAAATAATTTCATTTTAGAATGATTTTGCAGTTATAGGGCCAACATCATTGTGAGAGAAGAAGACAAAGTAGTCAAGTTCCCCTGCCCACACCCCAAGAAGAACCAAACCAAAAGCCTATTGCTGTCAAGTTGATTCTGACTCAGTGACTCTGTAGGGCAGCGTACAATTGCCCCGTACATTTTCCAAGGCTGTCTTTATGGAAGCAGACCGCCACATATTTCTTCCGTGCAGTGGCTGGTGGGTTCAAACCACCAGACTTTCTGTTAGCAGTTAATCACTTACTCACTGCACCACCAGGGCTCCTTCCAGAAGAAGAGCTTACCCAAATACCTATAGAAGTGATTATTAAACTTCAAAGCATATATATACTGTTTTAGAACCATAAAGGAGTTTATCACAAACTTCAGCTTCCTCATTTTACAGACAAGGAAGCTAAGACTTAGAAGGAGGGTATTGTCCTAAATTCTAGCTGACTAGTAGTGACCCCACAGAATAGAGTAGAATGGCCCCACAGGATTTTCCTAACCTGAAATTTTTATGGGAGCAGTACATCAGATACCACAGAGCGCCTGGTGCATTAGAACTTCCAACATCTCTGTTAGCAGCCAAGTGCTTAACCATTGTACCATCAGGGCTCCTTCTAGTGGCAACATCAAAAGTAAAGCTCATGACTCTTATTTCTAGAATGGTATTCTCACATTGCTCTCTTCAGATGTCAAATTGGGTTGTCTTTTGTATATTATACCCTGTCATGTAAATTGTCAATATAAAATCTGCCAGATTTAGCCAGTGCTTTGGTTAAAATGCTTTGTGTGTGTGTGTGATTCATCTTGCCTAAAGAGCTTCCCTTGGTGGTGCAAATGATTATCATGGTCAGTTGCTAACCAAAACATGGAGAGGCACCTTGGAGGAAAAGCCTGGTGACCAACTTCTGAAAAATCAGCCATCAGAAACCCTATGAAGCACAGTTCTGCTGTGACACAATGGGGTCACTGAGTTGGGATCAATCCGACAGCCACTGGCACTGGTGAAGAGCTTAAGGATATGTGTGAAATGTCAACTAGTGCATGTCATTCTGTCTGTAGCAGCCTATGTGCTGGGTCTCTTGTGAAAAGAGAAAACCCAGCTGTCTTCAGGTTACCTCCAAGCCAGCCTTTCCTCAGAAAATTTAAATGCATTAAGATGGAAATTAGTTGTATTTTTGAAACATTGATACACAAGTCATGTTGAACTAGTTAAAGAAATAATCCAGTATCCCAAATAGAATCTGGCAGTCACTACAGTTGAATTCCTAGCACTGTTCGTTGTGGGAATATGTATTTGACATATTAGGGTTAGTTGTTGTTAGTTGTTAGTTGCCATCAAGTTGGCTCAAACGCGTGGCAACTGCATGTACAATAGAATGAACATTACCCAGTTCGAGTCCATTGTTTTGTTCGCTGTGCACCTAGAGTGACTTCCAGTTTAACAGGCTCATCTTTCAGCACTATATGGACAACATTCCATAGGGTATCCATTGGCTAATTTTTGGAAGTGTATCACGAGGCCTTTGGTCCTGGTCTGTCTTTGTCTAGATATTCTGTTGAAGCCTGTTTATTGTGAGTGATGCTGCTGCTATTTGAAATACTGGTGGCATAGCTCCTAGTATCACAGCCATGCACAAGCCACTGTAGTGCAACAAACTGACAGACAAACCAAACTGACAGGGTAGTGGTACACTTACAGCTTTTTTGTGTGTGTTGTTGTTGTTAGTTGCCAGGGAGTTGATTCTAAGTCATAGTTACTCCATGTGTGCAGAGAAGATATGCTCCATGGGGTTTTCAAAGCTGTGACTTCTTGGAAGCAGATCTCCAGGTCTGTCTCCCAAGGTGCTGGTGGGTTGATTCAAACTGCCAACCTTTCAGCTAGTAAAGTACTTACCCATTTGCACCACCCACAGGTTCCTTTTTAATATGTAGAACAGAATTATATATAATGGTGTTCCTTCTATTTCAGAAAAAGGGAACCTGGTCTGAAATTTATTATTTTTTTTTTTTTAAATTTGAGCCTACTTGACACAAGAAAACATGAAGGATGAAATGAATAAAAGTGTAGGGTTGTTTCTTTCTCCATGATTCACCAAAGATTATAACATTAGAAATTTGAATCCACAAACAAGAATTTTAAATTTTTGATATACATAATCAAATCGAGATGAATTCATTTATTATTTATTTAGATCTCTTCATTCTTTCATTCGTTCCTTCACTCAATCCTTTATGTGTTGGAGTATTTGTTCAAGAAGTACTGAATGTCCACCATGTGACAGGCCTCTCGTCTGCCACCAAGGAACATGAAGATGACTATGAGGCATTGATTTCCTTAACATCAAGAAGGCAGTCAGGTGGCATAGTCCAACATGTGACTAGTTATAATGCAGAATCAGAGATCTGTCCAAACTGTAGGGGGAGCTTGGAGTAAGAAGTGAGAATTTCTTCTGTAGTGTCTGGAGGTGATTTTACAGAATAGGTAATAATTTGAGCTAGATCTGGATAAAAGATTAGTACTTTACCTGGTGGAAGATAGGGAGGGAAAGGCATGGCTGGGACAGCACATGAGGCTCGGAAGCATAGGCAGACCTATCTTGTTTGCAGTGCCTTGTGTGGTTGGTTTCAAGGGCACTTCCAGGAGGCTGGGGAAGAAAAGCACAGAGAATGGTGGACTGCGGTCAGTTTGAGGACGTATATGTATGACATGCTGATAAGTTTAGATTGTATCTCACAGATGAAACAGTAGAAGGAAATGATCATAGCTGTGTTTTAGAAGGAAAATTTGTACTAATGAGGTATTATAAGTAATTATATACATAATCTATGTAATCTGTCTATACATACATATACATACTCTTGGTCTTTACATACATACACTAAAACCAAAGACGAGGAAATTGAACATTTTTCTCAACGTCTGCTGTCTGAAATTGACCAAACATGCAATCAAGATGTGTTGATTATTCCTAATGATTGGAATGCAATAGTTGGAAACAAAGAAGAGTCACCAGTAGTTGAAAAATATGGCTTTGGTGATAGAAATGATACCAGAGATTGCATGATAGAATTTTGGAAGACCAGCAACTTACTCATTGCAAATACCTTTTTTCAACAACATAAGCACTGGCTATACACATAGTCCTCGCCAGATATACACAGTAATTAGATTGACTACATCTGTGGAAAGAGGTGATGGAGAAGCTCATTATCTTCAGTCAAAACAAGGCCAGGAACTCACTGGAACAGACTATCACTGCTTATATGCAAGTTCAAGTTGAAGATGAAGAGAATTAAAACAAGTCCATAAGAGCCAAAACATGACCCTGATTATATCCCACCTGAATTTAGAAACCATCTGAAGAACAGAATTGACGCATTGAACACCAGTGACTGTAAACCAGATGAATTGTGGGAAGACATCAAGAGCATCATATATGAAGAAAGCAAAAGGCCATTGAAAAGACAGGCAACAAAAGTAAATATTATATACACAATCCTGCAATAACAGTAATAACAATCTATGAGTATATACATAGGTAGACATGTAAGCTGATCAGGTGTGGGAAGGTGAATGAGACTATACCCATGATTGTATACAGGTTTTACAAAGGATATTTCAACATACGTGTTTATATGTGCTGCAAATATATCCATATATACAGTGGAGCAAACACGGGACAAAGTTATGAAAACTTCTTAGCCGTAACCAGTCACCTTGAAGGAATAAGTCACTGGGTTTCAGAGCTTAGGACCGTAGTCTCCAGAGACATCTAAGTCAAGTAGTCTGTAAAGACAATGTTCTAATCGTACTTACTACATTACTTGGGTGAGTAGTGACTGGATCTTAAAAATTTGCAAGTGGCCATCTAAGATTCAACTGTTGATCTCTCCCTGTTTGGTGCAAAGAAGAGTGAAGAAAATCAAAGATGTGTGAAAACCATTAGTCCAAAGGACTAATGGACCAGGAGAAACACAGCCTCTACCCTGAGAGCAGAAGAATTAGGTGGTACCACAATCAACTGCTGTGATTAGGATCACAATAGAAGTTCCTGGACAGAGTGGTAGAAAAATACAAAACAAAATTTGAAATAAAAGCATCAGACTAACTAGTCTGATGGAGACTGGTAGAACCCCAAAGCTTAGAAGGTAGGAAGGGCCGAAAAGAAGGATGAATGGAAACAGGGAATCCAGGGAGGAGGTGGGAAGAATGCTGTTACATTGAAAGGGTTGCAAATAATGTCACGAAACAAAACATTTATAAATTTATAAATTGTTGATGGAAAACTAATTTGCTTTGTAAACTTTTACCCAAACCACAATAATAATGATAAAAAGAATACAAAATGCAGTGAATGTTCAGAAATTGGAGAAATCTTATATGACTTTAATGAATTAGGAAAAAAAAAATCATGAAAGAGATTATTACATTAACCTGAGCCTTGAATTAAGAGAAGGATTCAGGTGTATAGAGAAGTGAGGAAAGACGTTTAAGGCAGAAGAAACAACTTGAACAACAACCTCAGAAGGTAGAAGAGGATAATGGGTGTGGGAAGGGATGGGCACTTAAACCCAGAAGGTAGACCTAGGAGAGGGCAAGAGGTTGTTGCTTTAAGTTGAAATAGTTTGCACTTCATTCAATAGAGTCATTTAAGAAGAATGTGATCGGAGGTGACTCAAGATGTAAGTAATGTCTAGGATACACGACTGGGCAGAGAGAAACCTGGAACAGCCAACAATGTTTCAGGTAAAAGAAGAGCTCCTGAGCAGGGTATTTGACAGGAAGAACTGAATGAGGAAGAGACACTATGAAGGAAGCATCAACAGAATCCAGCACAACTCATTGAAGGTGGGAGGCAGTGATCTTGGGAGCATGAGAGATGACGGGGAGGTTTCTAGCTCAGGTGACTCAAAAAATAGCAATTCCAGTAATAGGAATGAGGAAGGCATGAAGAAGACTTTGGAGTGAAAAAAAGGTGCTTACGCCTCGGATATGAAGACTTTAAAACTCACTGCCACTGAGTCTGTTCCAACTCCTAGCTACGCCCACTGGGTTTCCAAGGCTGTAAATCTTTACAGAAGTAGATTGCCCAGTCTGCCTCCCATGGAGCAGCTAGTGGGTTTAAACTGCTGACTTTCTTGTTAGCAGCCCAACCTTCCTTCTGAGGAGTGGCTGGTGGATTTGAACTGCCAGACTTCTGCTAACATTACTTAATATGTCTAGGTATCTGCTAACCAGAAGGCTAGAGGTTCAAATCCACCAGCCACTCCTTGGAAGGGAAGTTGGGCAATCTACTTCCGCAGTGATACTTCCTCGGAAACCCAAAGAGGGGTCACCATGGACGGCAATGGGTTAGTCTTTATGCGAGCAGATTGCGAGGTCTTTTTCTCCCATGAAATAACCTGTTTCTCACCTATTTCTAAGCCTAGGAAACCCTATGAGGTAGTTCACACAACATCAACAAGGCAAAGATGTGTTTCAAGAACCAGGAAAAGTAAATGCAGCAGAGATGGGGGAAGACCAACAATTGGAAAAGGGCTTTAGCAAGACAGTGAGGTGACTGGGGTTCTTGCTAAGTTCAAATCCTAGGATATTTATGTCACCTCTTAGAACTTCTCCCTCATCTGAATAAAAAATGGAACGAGTATCAACCTTGTGCGGCAGTTGTGAGAACAACATGAGGTAATGTGGCTGTCACGTCTAGCACAATTCCTGATAATGTGCTGAATAAACATTAGTCTTCCTTACTTCCTTTACTTTATTGTTGACCTCCAGTTCAATCACACCCACTTCATTTGTTATATAACAGGTGCTGGCTTAGGTAACACCTGAAAGAGCTCCACTTAATTAATTGGGCCACTACTTTGTTTCTGTCATTTCATCTTTCAATTGCCAACATTCAGTGAGTGATAATTGTATCAGTCTCATTAGTTTGCCTACACTAATTTTCTTTTCAATGTTGGTTTGGCTTTTCTCCTTTAGTTAGCCATTCATTTCTTTTCCACTTAGCGAACACTTCTTTTCTCCTCAACCCTACACACTCCTCTCGTAGGTTTATAGCTACCAGAGCTAGCAGAGTTGAGAGGAGCATTGAAGACCAGCCACAGTTAACCAAGCCCATTCATTTGGGAGATGAAGAAATGTGATACCTAGACACATTAAGTAACGTGTCCAAGGTCACAGGGTCAGGACCAGAATCTATGTTCTTTATACTGTGCTCCACATCCTCAGCAGTTAGTATCAAATAGTATAAGAACTTTCTTTCTCATAACACTCAAACTCGATGCCTTCGTAATCTCCATCTTATATGCTTATGTTGGTGCTCTATATATCCATTTGGAAATAGTATTTTTATAATATAAAGAAGTGAGCTAAGGATGGATCCAGACACCTCCTAGATCTCTGCTCTGGTGACTTCTGGAGCTCTAGCTAATGCATCCATGTCCCAAGCAGTAGAAAGAAAGGAAAGAAGAAGATGGGTCCTTACCTTGTAAGAAGGCTTTTTTCATATAAAATTTCCCCTATTACTATTAGCCACCTCTTAGTTCCAGGCTACATGGAGCTGCAAGGGAGACTGGAAAATGAGCCTTTACACCTGGATATAATGCATAAAATAAAGTCCAGGGTTCATGTTACTAACAAAGATGGGGAGAATTAATATTGAAAAGTTATTAGAATCCTCTGCAGTTACCTCATGGGGCTCCTGATGGTGAAAGAAGGTAATTCTCATAAGATCTTCAGCATAGGATTGACACAGAAAGAGCTTATTAAGTTTTGGCTGCTGTTGTTGTTGTCGTTATGTGCCCTCGAGTCGGACCCGGCTCATAGCGACCCCTCCTTGGGTTTCCGAGGCAGTATCATACGGAAGGAGATACTGACCTAGAACTGTCTCACTTATATCACCACCTGTGCTTTCTAATTCAGTGGTGCTCAGAGTGAGCGCCCTTCAGAAGTTCCATCAATGACTCCAAAATGTAAAGCAATGTACTGATGTCTGGTTAGCCGTTTCTCCCAGCATAATAAGAGAAGAAAGAATACAGTCTACTCTGAGTGCCTTGATGTTGGCAGCTCACCAGCTGGCTTGAACACAGCGGAGAGAGTAGCTTCAAGGATGCTGACTCATGCCAATTTTGCAATAAAAAGCTAGGCGGTGAATTCATCAAAAGCACTAAAAGTTTCTGACCTGGTAATCCACTCAAAAGGAAATAACACTAAATATGGAAAACAGCTTTATGTGCAAAGATGTTCTCTGCCAGATTATTTATAATACTGAAAAGAAGTTAGAAATATCCTAAATATCTTACAAGAAAGAAGTGGTTAGGTAAACAGTGTTATAGTTACATGATAGAATAGGATGTATTCACTAAAATAATATTTACAAAACATGCATGCTATAATGTTAGGTGATAAGACAACACAACATGACATATACAGTATTGACAGAACTATAAAAAGGTACATAGAAAAGAATTTGGGAGAAAGTACATCAAAAAAGATTTGGGATGATGACTAGTCACAACCATGGGGGGCTATGCATTTATTTATTTTTAAAAAATAATTTAGGAACTTGCAATACAATAATATGTATATTATCACATGTAAACATTCTCTTTCGTACAGGTGTTTAATTTTTTAAAGGGAAATATGAATCCTTTGGGCATAAGGAATTGAATCATCTAATCCAAAATGTATTGATTTTACCCACTTAATTTATATTGCAAACAATATAAAGATATCTGACTAAATCCTAATGTTAGGCATGCTCCTAACATTTGTGGGGTCCAGAGCCAAAGGGAATGTGGAAGCCCACATTTCACATATAGAAGTATTTAATAATGATAATCAAGCAAAATTAAAAATTCTGTTAAGTAAAACATATTCTATCCTTGTTTTCGAGTAGTGCCTAAGGCATTTGACTGCTAACGAGAAGGCTGGTGGTTCAAACTCACCAGCCACTCATTGGAAGGAAGACTGGGCATCTACTTCCATAGTGATATCACCTCAGAAACCCAAGGAGGGGTTGCTATGAGTTGGATCCGACTCGACAGCAGTGAGTTCCTTGTTAACACCAAAAATTCTAAAAAATATTGATAAGATTAAGGTTTTGCTGACAAAGTCAGCAAAATATCAAAGACAAACTACATTTAATTCTTTTTGCATACGTCTTAGTATTCTGTTGATGGTCTGGGAGTGTTTGGGTAAGCAATAAAATAAACATATACATAACTCATACATTCTTATATATGTATTCCATATCATTTATTTTTCTTGCCTTCACTTCAGGAAACCACTAATTAGATTATTACAGTCAACACATTTCAGTAATTGACAGTAATTCAACACATTGACAGTAATGACCTAAAGACTGAAAAATAATATAAAGTTGAAAAATTTAAATGATTTTTTATGCTTTCAAAAATAGTCTCCTAAAACAATCAAAAACCTATAATTGAATAAAAGAGCTCTGGTGGCATAGTGCCTAAGGCATTTGACTGGTAACCAGAAGGTTGGTAGTTCAAACACAGCAGCCGCTCCGCAGAAGGAAGATGAGTCTGTCTACTTCCATAAAGATCTATGGCCTTGGAAACCCAATGGGAGTCACTATGAGTCAGAACAGACTCAGTGGCTGTAGATGTGGCTTTGGTTTTATAACTGAATAGAGAATTACAAAGTATAATTAATAAATTATCAAAAGAATATGTTTATTTTGATAAAGCTGAGGTTTAGTTTATTTACTTATAATTAGATTTTATTTACATTTTAAATTTAAAAAATAACTGTTCACA
>NW_006921669.1:10838281-10839592 GCF_000298275.1 Orycteropus afer afer
CCTTATCACCAATCTTCCAATCATGCTCCTTCCAAGTCCCAGACCTTCCAGCTAAGCCGTTAGCCACAGCCCATGAATCCATATATAATCGCACATCTGGCCATTTCTTGTTCCATGCAAAGTGAACAGTCATATGCATGGCTTGCAGTTCTGCCCATTTGGAGGATTTCCTTTCACCACGGTCCTTTAAGGAAGTCCCAGAAAGGGGCTGCAGTGCCGCTGCTGTCCACTTTCGAGTGGTGCCTGCATATCGCGCAGAACCATCTGTCAACCAGGCACGAGTTTTCTCTTCCTCAGTCAACTGATCATAAGGAACTCCCTGTAAGGCCATAGGTGCAGAGTGGGAGAAAGAAGGTAATGTGACTGGAGTGGAGACCATAGGCATTTGGGCCACTTCCTCATGCAACTTACTTGTGCCTTCAGGTCCTGCTCAAGCCCGATATCTGATATACCATTTCCATTTAATGATGGAGTGCTGCTGGGAACGTCCAACTTTATGACTCTGTGGGTCAGACAACACCCAGTTCATGATGAGTAGCTCAGGCCTCATGGTGACTTGGTGGCCCATGGTAGGTGTTCAGTCTCTAGTAAAGCCCAGTAACAAGACAAAAGCTGTTTCTCAAAAGGAAAGTAGTTATCTGCAGAAGATGGCAAGGCTTTGCTCCAAAACCCCAAGGGTCTGCATTGTGATTCACCAATAGGAACTTGCCAAAGGCTCCAAACAGCATCTCTATCTCCTGCAGACACTTCAGGCACCATTGGATCAGCTGGATCATATGGCCCAAGTGGCAGAGCAGCCTGCACAGCAGCCTGAACCTGTTGCAGAACCTTCTGTTGTTCTGGGCCCCACTCAAAACAAGCAGCTTTCTGAGTCACTTGATAAATAGGCCTCAGCAACATACCCTAATGAGGGATATGTTGTCTCTAAAATCCAAAGAGAACCACCAGACGTTGTGCCTCCTTTTTAGTTGTGAGGGAAGTCAGATACAATAACTTATCCTTCACTTTAGTAGGAATATCTCGACATGCCCCACACCATTGGACTCCTAGAAATTTCACTGAAGTGGAAGGTGCCTGAATTTTCGTTGGGTTAATTTCCTAACCTCTAGCATGCATATGTCTCACCAATATGTCTAGAGTCATTGATACTTCTTCTTTACTAGGTCCAATCAGCATAATGTCATCAATATAATGGACCAGTGTGATGTCTTGTGGAAGGGAAAGGCAATCAAGATCCCTACGGACTAAATTATGACATAGTGCTGGGGAGTTGATATACCCCTGAGGAAGGACTGAGAAGGTAAACTGTTG
>NW_006921669.1:10839692-10841487 GCF_000298275.1 Orycteropus afer afer
TATTATTTCATATTGTAAAATGCTCCTCACTCATCACGTGTAAGTATTTAAAAGCTGTGCTAACTTATGAGTACTTCTGAAATCTCAAATTGGAATAAAGGAAACCAGAAAATGAATGTAAGGCATTACTGGGAAAGGAAGCTTTGTTATGCAAAGATAGGTTTTGTTCATGCTACCTGAGAGGAAGAACTGTCAATTCCATTAATTTGTCTATTTTCTTATCTAAATATTTCCACCACTCAAACATTCCCCATACTCCAAGGTAGCGTTTCTCTCAGGCATTATCTATGTTTAACTCACAAGTATTCATAGCATTGAGACAGAGGCGTTTTTTGTTTTGAGGACCAAGGACAAGAAATATGAAGAAGCATTGACCCGGAGCCCAGACAGCATTGGTCACAACAGGGCATGTTTAGATTTACCCATTCTTCTGGTGCTGAATAAGTCCTTAGTGACAGGGGCACCCATGTATAGATCTATAAGCTAACTTTGCACCTGTGTCTCTGTTTACAGCCCAGGGCCCTGGACTGGGGAGCCTCAGGCCTGGGTTACTGTTTAAGCTCAAACTCAATGTGTTGTGACTGTTGTGCAGATGCAAGGTGAACCTCCACTCAAAATGTCAGCAAGAGGATATGGAAAGGTTTATTACTTACACAGTGTGGCTTTCTGTGGGGACCAGGGGAGGCCTCCCAAGCTGGTCTGAAAATGGCTTGAGAAAGCAGGAAAAGGAGACTGGCTTGGGGTTTTATGATGATTAGAAGGTGAGGCTGGAGGGAGGCTTCCTACGCATGGGTAGAGGCTTGCATGGTTTGTACCAATGTCCAGAGCCAAAGGAAGGAACACCTGGGCTTTCTTATCAGCTTTCCCAGATGTGGGCAGAAGGGAAAGAAGGAGATGTGGTGCTTAAAATTTGGACACCAGAAATACCCGCAGCCATCCCAGCACCACCCCAGTGAGAGGAAGTGCAATGGACAGGAAGCCAGAGTGGAAAGAGACTCAAGAGTTGTCACCAATTGCAAGGCAAAACGTGGCTAAGGCCCCTTCCAAGGCCTTGAAAATGAGAGCCCTGAATTTCCATGGTCAGTTCTTTTTTGGATTTGAGTTATTTTAAAAATTGTTTGGCTGCATTTACACTAATCCATTTAGGCTCTGTTTTTCCTTGTGATGGGCGGAAGTATATGACAGAATTACAACCAAAGTTAGGAATGTTATTAGTGATGAAACAAGAACTTCATAGGGACAAGTTGAATCCACTCAAGCAAATCATCATCCCCTCCCACTGCTGTCTTACTTATGAGTCACCTTGTTACCTGTCCTTGGGCATACTTTTCCTGTTTCTCTTCTTGAAATTCCCACCCAGCAATCATCCCTTTCATTCCCTCTATCTAACTCCTTCAGATGCTTCCTAGTGAGACTACCTTCTGTGACTCTCTCCCTGCGGTTCATTTCTTTTGGGTCTATAGTTCCTTGTTGTTGCTGTTGTTAGGTGCCGTCGAGGCAGCTCTAACTCATAGCGACCCCACGTACCACAGAACAAATCACTGCCTGGTTGTGCACCATCCTCACAATCCATGCTGTACCTGAGCCCATTGCTGCAGCCACTGTGTGAATCCATCTCCTTGAGGGTCTCCCCCTTTATCGCTGACCCTCCACTTTACTAAGCACGATGTCCTTCTCCAGACAATGGTCTCTTCTGGCAACATGACCAAACCAAATGAGATGAAGTCTGACCACTCTCACTTCCAAGGAGAATTCCAGCTGCACTTCTTCCAAGGTAGATTTGTTCATTCTTCTG
>NW_006921669.1:10848892-10853914 GCF_000298275.1 Orycteropus afer afer
TAATCTCTGCAACCTCTCCAGGGATGCGGTACTGCTTTTGGTTTACTATTTTTGTAGGTAGAGGCAGTTCTAATGGCTTCCACTTGGCTTTTCCTACCATAATAGCCCTTACTCCACATGTCAGAGAGCCAGTGTGGGAATTCTGCCAATTGCTGAGTATATCTATTCCAATTATGCATTGGGGAAATCACTGGGGATGGGTTCGGGGACCCACTGGACCCACTGTGAGACGCACCTTGGCTAAGACTCCATCAGTAACTTGACCTCCATATGCCCCCCACTCTGACTGGTGGGCCACAATGATGCGTTGGGTCTCCTGGAATTAGTGTCAATTCAGAGCCAGTGTCCAGTAATCCCCGAAAAGTCTGATTATTTCCTTTTCCCCAATGAACAATCACTCTCGTAAAAGGCCTCAGATCCCTTTGGGGAAGGCTAGGAGAAAGACTGACATTATAGATTTTTGGCAATGTAGTGGGGTCCTCCCTCAAAGGGACCTGGCCTCCCCTTCATTCAAGGGGTTTTGGGTCTGTAAACTGACTCAAGTCTGGGAATTGATTGAGAGGTCGTGACTGTATTCTGGCAATTCAATCTAGGTTGCTGTTCATGTGACCTAGAATTCTTCTGTCTATACAGATCAAGTAAATATTTAGTAGACTTGCCATGTATTTCACTACTGGGAACACCGTGAGCAAGTAGCCAATGCCATAATTCCATATGAGTCAGACTATTCTGATTAGTATTCTGATTCTGCTGTCCATTATGGTAACCATGCCCACCTTGCCTTTGTCAATTAATAGCTGCCACTTGACCCCTACTACACGGGGTCCAATCAGCCCCATCGTAGTTAAGTGTTTTAGTTCAGTTAGGGAAGTTCCCACTGTCAAATCAGGTTTACATAACATAGCAATCACAGCAGTCTTCAAGAATGCTGGAGCTTCCTTCACAAATTTATTCCTCACGGTACTGGTGAAAGGTGTGTCTTCTGGACTCTCCATTTCTGGCTCTAGGGGTCTAATCTGATAAATCCATTCTCACAGGCCAATTTCTCTAAGCCTCTGGATACCTTCTTCTACATTAAACCAAGGCAGGTCTGGTATTGTAATACAATGTCCAAGAAGGCAGGGTCTTTATTATCTGTTTTATCAGTGGTCTGTCACCAAAACCCAAGAAAACCAAACTCACCGTCGTGGAGTCAGACCTGACTCATAGCGGCCCCTCCTTGGGTTTCCAAGGCAGTATCACTACAAAAGTAGATTGCCCAACCTTCCTTCTGAGGAGTGGCTGGTGGGTTTGAACCACGAGCCAGCCTTCTGGTTAGCAGTCAAATGCCTTAGGCACTATGTAGGCCATGACTCCTGACACATAGCAGCCACTCAAATACTTGTTGAATGAATGAATGAATGTTAAGATGGCTCATATGTTTGACTTCATGCTTGACTCTTCCTTTGCTTCCCCCAAATGGCTGTGGCACCCACCTCCTTGAAACCTGAAATGATTTGAAGATCTATGCATTAAGAAATCACCTAGAAAATGATTTTAAAATGACAGCCATATCCTTCAGGTTCTCATGTTAATAAAGAAATATTCATTGTGACATCTTCGAAGGTCCTCTGCCTTACTAGATACTTAAGATAATTTATTATATCAGAGACAAAATTAATTAAGTTATTATCTACTATTGGATCAATAACTCAGTTGATTTGTTCTTTTTTTTAACCTTGGTGTGCTGTCATATGTAGACACAGCTTTGATTTTGTGATGAATTTTTAAAAGCTGTCATTAACTCCTACATGTGGCATTTTCCAGGCAGAGCTGCTGAGATTTCAGCAAGCATGTATGGACTCACCAGTATCTGATCCTTGTTAAATATAATTACTACAGTGAGTCTTTATCTTTCCGAATGATAATCTCTGTAGAGTTAGAATTTTCCTAGGACAATATGAGATCAATGAAATCTAATGCTATTATGTTTTCTTTCAATAAATATTAAAATCTGATAGACCTTTTGCTAGATACTGGAGACTCAGAAATGAACAAAAACCAGTCCTTATCTTAGAATGGTGTAGTCTAGGGGAGGAGACTAACAGGTAAATAAATGTGTAACAGGTCTATGATATGTTAAGTGCTCTAGCAGGTTCAGAAGGCCTGGTGGTACAATGGTTAAGCACTTTGCTGCTAACTGAAAGGTTGACAGTTTGAATCCACTAATGGCTCCATGGGGGAGCTCTGGTGGCATAGTGCCTAGGGCACTTGATTGCTAACCATGAGACCGGTGGTTCAAACCTACCAGCCACTCTTCGGAAGGAAGGTTGGGCAATCTGCTTCCATAGTGATACCACCTTGGAAACCCAAGGAGGGGTCGTGATGAGTCAGGGATGACTCAGTGACACATAACAACAACAACAACAAAAATGGCTCCATGGGGAACAGACCTGGCAGTCTACTCCTGCTAAGATGACAGCCTGGGAAACCCTATGAGGCAGTTCTCGCTATGCATTAGCAATTACCTGGACAATGATTTTATAATGACGGCCATATTCCCACTATAAGTCAGAATCACCTTGATGGCTTACAACAACAGTGTAACAGGTTCATTCAAAAGGGTGTGAAAACATGGAACAAGGATGGTTTAAATTTTTGTCCCTAAATTCTCATTGTAGATCTTTGTATTTATTATTTGACAATGCTAGCATATTAAGTACCTACTAAATTCATGTCTCTTGAGATACAGTCATGAATGAGAAGCAGTCTTCTGATAGGATGCTGTTGATGGATACATTGTTCATGCTTATTCTACATGCGTGACTGAAAACATCAATTCTTGATGTGTCACTTGGGACAGTCAGTCATTGGTGAAGCTTTTAGAACGTGCTTTTTTTTAATGGCCTGGTTAGTGAGCGCTCCCGCTGTGCCAGGCATGGAGCTCAGCACCCGATGGCTCTCTTCTCTGTTGACTGCAGGCCAGCATGGCAGTGCGAACCAGCTGCTGGGAGTGCCAGGAAATCTCTTAACCAAACAAAGCACCCAAGACTTGTAACCGCTTTTTTTCATAATCTCCTCTTTGTTTGATTCTTGCATAATGTAACAAGGCATGCGTGAAAAGACTGCATGTCTCGTACATGCATTAAAATTTTAATGCTATTTGATGAGAGAAAAAATTAAGCAAATCCAAGAAATGCTTTCAGACATTTTCTGTGAAGATTTAAAATCTGAGAAAATGACTAAAACGCCTGCATATTTAATTGCTCATCACTTTAAGTTAATGTAGTAGCAAACAAAGCAAGTTTGAATTGCACTGAAGTGTGAAGGGAGCCCTGGTGGTCCAGTGGTTAAGTGGCTAATTGAAAGCTTGGAGGTTTGAACCCACCAACCACTCTGTGGGAGAAAGATGAGGCAGTCTGCTTTCATACAGATTTCAGCCTTTGAAACCCTATCAGGCAGCTCTACTGTGTTCTATAGCATTGCTATGAATTAGAATTGATTTGGGTTTGGTTTATATCAAATGATTTAAGGGAGTATTTACGAAGCCTATATCAGATGATATAAGGGTGTATTTACGTATATGTGAACATAAATTTGTTTCTATGAACATTAACATAGCTTAAAATGACAGTAATAAAAATTAACACTTCATATATTACTTACGTATCAAATACTACACAAATAATAAGTAATTTAATCACCTCCATGACATTATCAATTAGGAGCCATGATGATATCCATTTTCTAGGTGGGACTTAACAGCCCAAGGCCACACTGGTAATAAGGGGAAGAGTGTAGGGGCTGGGCCCTAGGGCCAGAGATGGTAACTGCTATGTGATATCACCACACAGGTAAGGGGGACGATTAGCCATGTATTATTTAACTCATAACATACTTTAGCGGAGTGTGTTTGTATTCATTAAGTGGATGCTTACTGAGAAACGTTAGGAAAAAATATTGACAATGTTTAATCGTGGTCTGTAAAAATTATCTTTTAAATGTTTATTATCTAGGCTCTGGAAGCCTTAATATGACCTTCCAGAATGGTTTCGTTTGTGTCTGTCTAACCAAAATATTACTAATGGTGAAACAGCAAACCCTCACAAGTTTTAATCATCAGTCACATAAAGTAAGGCACACCCAACTCATTATATTTCTTAAAGTGAAGCCAGGAGTCTGGGCTATGGCACATTTCCTTTGCAGGGGATGAGAATTCAGGGTGGTGTGAGCTACACACTCTTCCGGACCTAGATCTTATGTAACGAGTGGTGTCATTTTGAAGAAAACTGCTTAGTGTTTTATAGTGAAGGCAGTTTACAAGTGTGTTTGTATTGTTTTTAAATCAACTTAGATGTTTGGAATCTGGATTGCTGCACTCTTGTTCTTTGGTACATTAAGAGGTAAGGCTTATAAAGTATAATATGTTTGTTAGAAATAATGAATATATTCACATCCAAAATGCAGTGAACATTGACTGTATTCTTTAGAAATTACTATTAGTAATTTCAGTGTAGAGAAGCATCTTTTATTTATGGATATATTTAGAATATTGGCTCCGTTTGTGATTCTGTTTATTTGTCATCAAATTATGTTAGGAAATGTACATTTTCTTAGTACTGAGAAGTCTTCTGAGCTTATGAGAAGCATTCATTTCCAGTAATGGCAAAGTCACTGGGCAGTCTTGTATTGGACTCCCAGCTCTGCCACTTACTAACGCTCTGGGCTTAGACAAGTAACTTACCATTAAACTCTCCATTTCTTCACTTGTAAGATGGGACGATACAGTAAATGAGAAAATATGTTCATATTTCCCATTTCAACACCTGACTCAGGGTAGATGCCCAGTAAGTGTTTCAGTGAGTGAATGAGTGATATTGATTGAGCATTCCATGTTGATTTCTTCCATTTGGGTCATAATTTTGTGGAGATTGCCTTGAACTATGCCTTTATTCTGGTAGCATAGTGCCTAAGGCACTTGACTGCTAACCAGAAGGCTGGCGGTTCAAACCCACCAGCCACTCCTCGGAAGGAAGGTTGGGC